>NC_092143.1:25220831-25315831 GCF_043159975.1 Macaca nemestrina | reverse complement strand
AAAGTCCGAGTTTCTGAAAGAGATCCCCAGCCTAAGTGTTGTCATATAGAGTGTAGTATGGACCCTTCTGAAATGTTTGTATAGTACTTTAATCTTAACTGTCTTCCGCTGAATTTCATTTCAAAATCCAGTGCAGGATACCAATATCTTACCTGGGTTTGATAATTACAAAACAACAACAATAAAAAACACACTAAAAAGGCCACATTCCCTTTTTTCTTTTTCAATGGGGATACAACCCAATTAATATGGGTAGGTGCAGATTGTGTTTCTCCACCAAGCAAAACCTAGCGAGCAGCTTCCGGTGGCCATTAGAATTTTCACTTATTTCCAAAGGGAATTCAACAATAGAGGTATTGCATTACTGAGTAATGAATACATCAAAGCTGGTGAACAATAAATTGCAGCTTTTACTCTGAGTGAGAACAAAATATAAAGCACCAATTTAAAAAATAATCAAATGACTACAATTTACTTTTTTGCTTTGTTTACAGATTTGAAAAACTTTAATTCAGCTCTATTAAGCACCTTTATGATAACATGTATCAAAAGTGCCATTCTTAAAATGTACATCAATGCAGGGAGTGTTTCCAGTTCCCTAAAGAGTAAACACCATATTTTCTTCTGTACACGTATCCTGAATGTGATCAGAGTATACCTGCTTCCTATATAATATTGTTCCTAGGGATACCCGCCTTGGTAGACTATACAGAATGAGTGCAGAATGTACCACTAAAAGGAAATCTTTAACATACGGAGGGAACAAGTACACATGGTTTTCATTATTCAGGGAGGAGGGGAGAGTATACATTATTGTCTTCCATGCCCTTCTCTGAGCCTCTTTGTTCATACATTTCACAGGAAAGTCCCAAAATAACTTTTCATGAAGTTTGATTTCTGCTATTCTCCTAAGGTTTTAATCCACCTCCACATTTTAGGAACTTATCAACAAATCAAAGTTATTTTAGTTTTATCGCTACTGAACATATTTACAGTTTTTCAACACACACACAGCTAATCAAAATGTTTATGGGTTTGTGGTAACTATCTTATTTGTTCTTACATTTTCAGAAATGAACATAAAATTCTGATTCTTGTAGCTCACTATTTCATTTAAATGAGACTTCTTTTTAAACCACACAGTTAAAAAAAAACAAAAACTGATACAATGTATTAAAACACATAATAACAAGAGTCTACATGTAAAAATATAACTTTTACATACACAATTTCAAAATAATGATACGTTTGCCATTTGTTGCATAAAATTTACAAATGTATTTCATTACTATATAACTGGCAAAACAGGAGAACAGATGGAACATTTAGACCATTTCAATGGATTTATGGCATTTACTCAGTGCTGATAGGTGGAAAAACTACTTGAACAGGGATTTTTTTTTCTTAATACATGCCAAGAATTGTGTGGCTGTAAAAATAGAAACGAGTTAGAGACAAAAGGATGCTGACAAATACTTAACTAGGAGCACTATTTGTTTACTGCACTATACACCAAAGTCAATCATTATAAAGATTCACGATGGAAGTTGGTTCAATTGTGCCCAGACGTCAAAGCTAGCTATCTGATGAGTCGCTGTGCCATAGCTTGATCTATGTTTCTATCAAATATGGTAAGTATAAACTTCATTCATACTGGCCAGAGAAATACTGCACTACCCCTCCTCAAAAAAGTGCAACTTAATGCTTTAGGACTTATAAGGCTTGTTGTAATGCTGCATGATGATTGAATATTGGCATTTTTCAGATGAAGGAGGAGGCAGTTAAGTCATCTACATTTTAGTAAACCCATTTTGAAAAAAAAAATCAAGAAAGCAACAAAATCAATCAGCTCTGTCACACTACTTGCAATTTTCTCATTTGACGGTTTTTGAACTTTACTTGTTTTTTTTGTTTTTGTTTTTTTCCAAAAATCTGACCATGTATTCAGAAACGCCTCACTGCACACTACTTCGGCTACACAGGTAGGTAACACTTTAATCATTTTGTTAAATCACAGCCACTTTGATTATGTTATGTTTCCGATGATATAAACATTGGAAGGCACAGTGGTAACATTGTAGCATTCTAACCTTGTACCTCTGAAAATCCCAGAATAGGGTCACAAATGCAACATTACAATTCAGACAAACTCTTTTTGCCATGTCTTGGTAATGCTGCTTGTAATATCTACACATGATGTGACTTTTAAGTCCTGTGTTCCCAAAAGACTGGAGAAACAACTTTCTACTTATTTATGAATGAGAAGCAACATCAGGGTCAGCATTTCATCCTGCACTACCCCTCTGGAAGCAGAGTTGGCACTACAGGTTACGATAACAAACCAGGGAAAGGGACAGAAATAAGACAAAAAAAAAAAATCCATATTTACAGTAAAATCTTTCTTTTAAAAAAGTTAATCAGTACTATTTTTTTACAGGAGAAAAAAGTCTGAAACAAATGAACAAAAGCTTACCATAGTCACTAAATTTTTAATATATATTTATATATATATTTATATATATATTTGTCATAGGTCTATAAGATCCATCTGTTCCTCCTACCCTAAGGAATGGCTAATGTCATCACTTCGTTGTCATCAGGACGTTTGCTGGTTTTGTTACTAGGGCAGCCGAGCTTCCCCTAATTCAATATCCAGTAATTATAAACACTAGCTGACTTGAATACCAACAAAAACGTTCATGTAGTTTTCTTCAGAAGTACACTTTTTCATTATTGCAAGTTTACAATTTTTTTTTAAATTAAATATTTTTTTTCAGACTTACAAATTAATTATATTTTTTTTTTTCCAAAAGAAGTTTAGGCACAAATGCATTGTTCCACAGTGTGGAAAGATTGCCGTTCAGTCTCTGGGCTGTGTCTCAGCCTGTACATACTGCTTTGCACATTCTGAATGATATGTTAAAGAAAGTCGTCCCTCAAGTTGCACTTTTTTCTTTCTTTTTTTTGTTTTTCTGTTTTTTGATAATTGGGAATGCTGAAACCTCTTGCGTCTGCGATTCATAACTACTCAGACTTGTCTTATATTACAAAAAAGGGGGTTAAGGAGAAGTGTTTATGTGGGTTTAAGATAATACAGCTGTTAAGGAAGTGGTCTCTTGTTTTAATGAAGCAATGTGGCAACTTGGACCTGAGAAAGGAAAAAAGAGAAAAAAAATTCATTAATATATTTGTAACAGAGGAAGTGTGCTGCTGCTTTTTTTTTTTTTTTTTTTTTTTTTTTTTTTTTTTTAATTCTTTTTCCATGAAAGAAAGTATCTGTCAATTTGGGTAAAATTCACTTTTATAGCTGATACACTGGTGACAGTTACGAATGATCGGTTTCAGAAATGTTGAAAACAAACTTGCCCTTTTACATCTGTCCCATGTGATTCGATGCGTCTCCCATTCCAGGGTGTGGGCCGGCCAAGGAGAGTGGGGGAGGCTCTGAGGACACCTTCTCTTCCTCCCTTCTTTTCAGACATGCAGCTTTCGGATTCAGATTCCTTTCTGTGGAGGATTAAAGCACAGGACCTTTGTTTAATGCTGAGGCTTCTGGCAGAGGGCAGCAATGCACTCTTCTTGCGTGTCTGACCTTTTTCTCAGTGTTTATATTACAGAACAAAAGGAACAGTTACTACGTACTGTGGCGATCCATTTGGTCAGTCACTAGTAAAAGTTGAACTGCATGTGAGTGTGTACAGCCACTTTACAGCAAGCAAAGGTTGGTAAAGCAAATAAACTAAGCTCCAATTACTGAAAGGATATAGGGAAAGTTGCAATATAATCTTAGTTATAAGAATCCTACAACTTAATTACAGGAGAAAGGGATGCTGCCTTACTTAAGGATTTAGACACAGTCTGCAATGGAAACAATTCTTTGGAATGACACTTGAAGGTCTACTGTCTGCCACTGCTCAAGGCTGGCATGCCCATCTCAGCTTGTGCCTGCCACAAGCTCCTCACGAGTTCTGCAAGGAGGCCGGCCTGCACTGACCTCGGACTTGCTGCTCCAGACTGAGGATGACCGCCACCGCCTGGTGGAGGATCAGGAGCTTGGTCTGGGGCTTGTCACTCTTGAGGTGGAGCTGCACCATGCGGCCGAGCTCTTTGAAAGCCTCGTTGATGTCACGGACCCGCAGGCGCTCTCGGGCGTTGTTGGCCATTCTCCGCTCCTTCTCACGCTCCGCCTTCTGCTCCGGTGTCAGGTCCTCATCGTCATTATTGCTGTGGGACAAAAGGGATGCAACATTTTCTAATGGTGTGGGGAAAAAGAAGGTGTCTACATTGTTTTCTTCCAGAGTTTTCAGGGAACTTTTCCATCTTATGCCATGTCTTTGGCAGAATTTTTATATCCACTGGACCTTGCAACTTGGCTGTGACAGTTCACAATACACAAGACACTTGGTTTTCTCACAGACATTAAACCCAAACCAAACAGGTGAGAGTGACGTAGATTAAAGCTAGAGTGCGGAGTGTGCCCATACTGATACAGGGGGGCAGAAAGGAGAAACAAACCTTTTTTTTTTTTTTTTTTTTTTTTTTTTGAGACGGAGTCTCGCTCTGTCGCCCAGGCTGGAGTGCAGTGGCCGGATCTCAGCTCACTGCAAGCTCCGCCTCCCGGGTTCACGCCATTCTCCGGCCTCAGCCTCCCGAGTAGCTGGGACTACAGGCGCCCGCCACCTCACCCGGCTATTTTTTTGTATTTCTTAGTAGAGACGGGGTTTCACCGTGTTAGCCAGGATGGTCTCGATCTCCTGACCTCGTGATCCGCCCATCTCGGCCTCCCAAAGTGCTGGGATTACAGGCTTGAGCCACCGCGCCCGGCCAACAAAGCTTTTTTTATTCAATGGGGTTACACTCTGCAAAGCAGGCGTTCACCAACTTACGCTTAGCATATGCTGCATAACCATGCTTCAAAAAGACTTTATGTTTATACTTCATTTTTTTAATATAGAGAAAACCTTTCATACCGTGACATCTGAAACCTAGGGGAAACAAGTAATTGAAAAATGATTTTGATAGGTCAAAAAAATACAAGGCAGCTTAACAGGAGTAAGAAGAAAGGCCTATATGTAAGACACCAGAGCAGTGGGAGTGAAGACAGTGAGGCTTTTATCCAGGTATCCCCATTACCTTGCTTTGAAGGCCTGGTCAACCCACTATGTAATTCTCATTTTCTCTATGTATGAAATAAAAGGTTAGGAAAACATGACTTCCATGGTCTTTAATCTTATAGATGTTTATGATCCCCAGAACAAGTTTGGGAAACCTGAATTGATATCAGCCATCCAAAACGATTAAAAAAACCAAACACCTACAGCTTATGAATGATCATGACCTCATTGTGAGTCAAAAATGAAGCCAGAAAGCTGGGTGCAGTGGCTCATGCCTGTAATCCCAGCCTGGACAATATAGTGAGACCTCTTCTCTATAAAAAATAAAAAAATTAGCTGGGCACAGCGATGCACACCTGTAGTCTCAGCTACTCAGGAGGCTGAGGTGGGAGGCTCACTTGAATCTAGTAGGTGGAGGCTGTAGTGAGCTGTGATAAGGCCACTGCACTCCAGCCTGGGCAACAGAGCCAGACTCTGTCTCTTACCAAACCAAAAAAAAAAAAAAAAAAAAAAAAGACAAACACTAATTTCTGATTGTGAAAACGAAAATATTCCATGATTCATAACAAAGACATGGCTGGGCCCAGAATAGTCTGAAAAGATAAGATTGGTTCTGTCCATTTCTGGGTGTCACAGTGACAAATTAGAAACTTCTGAATGGAAGGCAAAGAGGATGATGAACCACCTGGAAAGCATATCATATGAGGAAACCTTCATGGCAGCACGGCTCAAATATTCCAAGAGCTATCATGTAAAAAAGAGAGATGTGCACGATGTCTTGTCTCAAGAAGGCAGAACGGCATGTGCTACAAAGCTCCGAATGACTATTATGAATAAACGTTTAAG
The DNA here is from genome assembly GCF_043159975.1 of Macaca nemestrina. NCBI lineage: Eukaryota > Metazoa > Chordata > Mammalia > Primates > Cercopithecidae > Macaca > Macaca nemestrina. The sequence continues at coordinate 25,309,871 of NC_092143.1, read as the reverse complement.
TGACGATTTTCGGGGGGCTTATGAGAGATACAAAAAATGAAACAAACTTCACTGAACATCAGTAGACTTCCCATCACAAGAAACTCCATGGAAGTGACTAACAACCTACGGGGTAATTTCACACATCAGAAATGTTCACAGAATAAAGATGATTAATCACAACATTTTGGAGTTGGAAGATGTGGGAAATTATCTAGTCAATTCAATGTATACTTAATGAATGCTGGTTTAAAATTTATGACTCTGGTCTTCCATTTTGGAGAATCTCTGGGTAACTTCCAAGTGGCAATAAGGACCAATTACACTTGAGAAGCTCCAATCAATCAAAAGTGAGAGTGGTATTCCTGGGTTGCAAGTACACGTTACACATAAAGATGATGCACGAGTCAAGAACACTTGGGTGAAGGAGAAAAGTTAGGGGCAAGGAGGATGACACCACAGAAGGACGCTGTAAGACCAGGCTCCTCTCTCTCCATAGCATAAGTGCCTTTCCAGAAGGCACTGTCTGCCACAGGTGTGTATGGTAAACAGGCAACTCAACTGAATCCACTGGCAAAGGCCCTCTTTCTCTGCCTTCTACCGATCCCTTCTCTGCCCTCATCCCCGACTGCTGCCAGTGCCAAGGAAATCAAGTAACAATTAATTCACTCCTATATTCTACTATGCAAATAGGCTGTAAAAAGCAAAAGAAAACAGTCTCTGCCAGGCCTGTCCGGAAGCTAAGCATTTGGGTGATATTTTAATACATCCAACATGTGCCACACCTTACACAAAGGAGACTGGAAAATGGGAACTTTTCTTCCAAAGGTTTTCAGGCCAATAACCAATTAGAATTGGTTATTCACTTATAAACAAACTGGTTATGCAAATAAAACTGCCTAGATTTGAAAGGCACTGCCTTGTAATACAGTTTTGGAGGCATACAGAAGTAAGTGTCATAAGAGTGACCTTTTTAAATAAGAAGGTTCTCAACAGCGAGTGAAAATGTTGTTCTGAAACATCAAAGGATCCATTAACATGCATAAGTTTGGCCACAGTAAGTTAAATTACCAAGAACTGACTGGTCTAACACAGAAGTTATTAAAGGTATGAAATTCCCTCCTTGGGATTTCTTGCCAAAGTGGCCAAGAATCAGAAAACGATGAGGAAGGAAAGGGGTTATCTAGAAGCATTTGGCATTTTTAAACTTCTGGCAGAACATGGAATTCATCTAAGTAATTACGAAGGTAACGTGAAGAGGCAGCATGTTCTTAATTCACAAAAGATTCCAAATAGAACCTTGAGAACCACAGCCTTTAGATGGAAAGTTGTAGTCTTAGGACACTTGGTTGAATTTGTGAATAAAAACAACCCAAGGGAATTGAGGTAAACTACATGGGTGCTAGTATTCAAACACCATCTGATTACCAGATTCAAGTTCAAGGAGATATAGATTCGAATTTAAAGATAGCAGATATTTAAGAAAACCAGACAGAAGCTATTTTCCTGCAGTTGTGTTTTCTGCAGAAAAGAGTGTCCAGGAGGAAAAATCATTAGCAATTTAGGTATTACTCATACACATCTGCATGTTTAGGATAAATCTAGGAAATCAGTATTTTCTCACTTTAGAGGTAAGAAAAGAGTTATAGTTGGCGCATACATCAATTGAGTTTTTAACACGGCTACAATCTCTTTTTAGAAATATTATAGACACAACATTTCTGACCAAATTTGTAGAATAAGTATAGTTTTAAAAATAAACTGTACTTGAATCAGATACAAATTGTTTTCACTGTGTGTCATTAGCATTGGGTCCAGATTCATAAATGCCAAAACATTTTAGGCTCCACTAGAGTACAGGTATCTTAAACGATACTTTTAGTACTTCTAGAGTAGGCCTTTAATTTTCTTTTCAGCTGTAAATCTACCTGCCAGGAAAAAACTGAATAGTTTCTTCCCGTTCTGTTCACTTCATCAAAGTCCAATAAAGGAATTAAATGAAGCGACAGTATTATATACTGTTACCTAGATCTTGACCTAGTAATTGATTTGATATCCTTCTTGTCGTCATCTAATTTCTTGTCCTCCGAAGATTTCGTGTCTTGCAGGTTCTCATCGCCCTCGTCGTCGGATTTGATCTCAGAGCTGCCAGAGGAGACACTCTGCCCCTGTAGTCCTGGTGGCATGCCTACAGAAAAAGAGGAATCAGGTGATATGTACACCAACATCTCACTGCCTGCCCACCAGATTGCAAGGCTGCCAGCAGACAATTCATACTGCTGAACTGTGATCCTTCTGTCACTTTTTTTTTTTTCCTGCTATCTGTTGAAGTTTCAAAAAATGCACCTGCAGAAACAAGTTTTCCCTGCATTGGCTCTAAGGTTAAATTCTATTTTGCAATCTTTTGGAGTAGATGGTAATTTCACTGTCTACAAAACATCAACTTAATTGCAATGAAAATCATAATCATGAAAATCACACAGCCAATGTTCTGATTAAGAACCCAAGTAAATATCAGCTATTATATTGAGTTTCTTCCATATGCAATGATTTAATAGGAAAATGTCCTTAAAATATAATTCCCAGGGAGTATGCTAAATATGTGCAGTCAAGACTTCAATAGGTACCCTAATGATATTCTGAAATTAGGCTTCTCTTATTCTCAAGGAGTAATCAGCATTTTAAAATGGTACATATGGAAGGCAGTTTGCTACTCATTTTAGAAATTTCTAGCTTTATCATTGCTCAACTTTCCAAGTCACACTGCATTTTAAAACACGATCCTAATGTAATAAATTTTTTAAAGGTAGAACTGTATCTGTCAAGTATTCCCCCTTATTTGTAATCTGTGTATTCTAGAATCTTGCCACTCAAACTTTGGTCCATGTGGCCTCATCACCTGTGAGCCCATTAGAAATGGACAATCCCAGACCTACTGAAGCAGAATCTGCATTTTAACAAGATCCTCAGGTCGTGCTTATGTGCAGTCTGAGAAGTACAGATTTCGGACAAAGAGGACAAAACCCAAAGGCTCTTGATAAGAAAGGTCCTGGCCAGGTGCAGTGGCTCACGCCTGTAATCCCAGCACTTCGGGAGGCTGAGGCACATGTATCACTTGAGGTCAGGAGTTCAAGACCAGCCTGGCCAACATGGTGAAACACTGTCTCTACCAAAAATATGAAAAATAGCCGGGCATGGTGATGCATGTCTGTAATCCAAGCTACCTGGGAGGCTGAGGAAGAACTGCTTGAACCTGGGAGGTGGAGGTTGCAGTGAGCTGAGATCGCACCACTGCACTCCAGCCTGGGCAACAGAGTGAAGCTCTGTCTCAAAAAAGTCCATAAAATCATACTATTCATATAAAATGGGCAGACATACCCATACATAAAATTGACACTCAGATCTGTACAACGTTGAACAGTTGAAAAAATGCCCACATGTATTCCTGTGGCAAGGTTATCATTTTTGTATTAAACGTGAAGGGACTAGAAGATGTTATCTAAGTGACTCCTAGTCAGCTGGCCAATAGCAGCCCAACTTCCTGGGGTCATGAAAAGCTGCTCACAGTCACTGCTATGAGGCAATCATTAGAGGGCTAGATGACTCAAGAACGAAAATCATGCAACTGCAACCAAGCTCCATTTGTAAAATGCACCTATATTTCCTTCCATCTGAAACAACAACAACAATTTCCTTCCTTCCTATTCATTTGGAAATATCATTTTCAGGCCACAACTAACCACATTAGAGGACCTGAATGAGAAAAATGTGGAAATAGCTAAAATAAAATTTCCTCTCATCAGTCTGTGGCCTCATTCCTGGCTGATAGAGGACCAGGATTTCAGAGGATGTTTGAGGAAAACAGTCCCTGGAGAAACATGATTAGCGGGCGAAGTTCTAAATACTTTCCCATTTCCTTACCATTTTTGTGCCCAATTTGATTCTTGGGTTTCTGCCAGTGCTTCTTGAGGGATGAACACCAAGAGGCTGGGTATCAATACAGGGCCTATTGTGAAAGTGAGGTCAGAAGTGCCCTGGTGAGGCCAACCTACCTCTGTAAGGGTCCTGGGGTGGGTTCAGGTCAGGGGAAGTCGCAGACTGGACAGGAAGCTGTGGGACTGGAACCTGGTTTGGCAGAAGAGAATGGCTGCCTCTCAGGGCCACACCATCTTCACGATGGGTCCCCACCTGAAAGGGGCGAGAGGAACCAGAGAGGTGAGCAGGAGCCAGAGGTGTGACTGCTATTTCCAGAGGCCACGAGGACCTGATGAAAGCAGGCTGGCTTTTCAAAAACCATACTCCCAAACGCATTTCACTAGAGGGCGCTGAAGGACCGCACATGCACCTATAGTTCCCGGCGAAAACACTTAACACTCAGTAAGACGCCGTGCTGTACATTCAGTGACAAATATGGCAGAGTAGCTCAGGCAGGTAAAACGTCAAATTGTCTCCCAGGGTGCTGCAGTGGAGCGCACTGATTCGTACCCATCTGTCTTCTATCATGTCCGCCAACAGATCTGACAATTATCTTAATGCCCATATGCTTAATTGTGGGCTTCTCAATTCCCCCATTGCTATCGGAAATCCTACAGGAATTTCAATTTGGCATTCGACTTTCATTTCAGGGGATAAGATTCTCAGGCCTGCCATTTTTTTTTTTCCATAATGCCAGCTAAGCCTCTGACAGCGGAAGCTACAGCAGTATGGGACACAGCCTCTGCTTGGTACAAATATAATAAAATGTCACCTGGCTTTCCAAAACTGGCAGCCCATTCCAAATTAATGTTTACTGTATTTCATCAGCTGCTGAGTTTCAAATCCAAAGGGGGATGGTTTCTGCCAATGCCACCACACCGGAAAATGTACCAATAAAGGTTTTATTAAACACACCAGTAATGCCATCATTGCCATGCAAGGATGTTTGGACATTTTTCCATTTTTCCCCTCACTATTCTGATCCTAGAAAGACACCATATTGTAAATACTCTCGATGCTTCCAAAAATAAAATTATAGAGTACAGCATGATTACTTGATTAAAAAAATACTGCTGAGCTTTTCATTAACTACTGCTATCTACTCTAGGGTCCAGAGACACTGAACTTGCGGCACTGAGACAGCAACTGCCTACTTTATAGCATATGCCTTCAAGCAAAAACATTAAGCATTTATAAACTAAGAGGACAAGGAGTAGTTCACATTTTCTTTTCTATTTCCAAGTATTTTCTTAGCCTATGGTTAAGTAAGCATTTACACAGGACGGTGAGTCTAAAACACAAAAAATCAACCATACATTTAGACTGCTATGAATCAGGTTTAGTTTTTTCCAGTCAAAAATATGAAACCAGAAAGGAGAATCTTCACTCTTTTTGTTACCAAAATATTTTAAAAGGGTATTTCCAAAGAATGCATCAATAATAAGAATCTGAACCAACAACAATCAAATTCACAGGACCTAATAAACACATGCTATTTAAAGGCAGGTATGTGTTGTCAGTATCGCCTACAATATTTTGCTTTTTACTGAAAATATATTTAAGTGATCCTGAAATACGCCATTTTTATATTCATGTGTACGTGCGTGTGGTGTGTGTGTGTGTGTGTGTGTGTGTGTGTGTGTATGCGCTCCAAAATATTTTTTTAAATTTTGGGTGGAAAGGATCACATAAATCATAAATCATATTGTTTGGATTCAAAATACAGCAAGAATAGGAAAAGACTTGAGGCTTATGAGCATCAGGAAGTATCAATAAGTGTTTCAGCAGAGAGAGGTGGGAAGTCCAGCACTGCTGCCCGGTGCCTGTGTCGCAATACAGAACTTTCTGAATGGTGGTTATGTGGCCTCTATGGGGTGCTTCAAATGTACTGAGACTGGTATCTCCCAAAGCAGCCCATTCCATTTTTACCACAAATTGGCCTCTTTGTAGATTTCACTCACTGATCCTAGAGCTCTATGGCATTAAGTACAGACCTTTTTTCAAAAAAAACATATTCAACCCTGTTGCCTGCCACACCACTCCTTTTCTCTGTGACTGAAGTCTGCTTCAGTCTACAGGCAGACCACGCCCACCTGCTCCTGCAACCATTTGTAACTGACTCTCCTATATATTTTAATTTTTATTCAGAAGAGAGATAGCTATTTTCCATTGAGGTTTTGATTTGCTGTTTTTATATTCATGCATTAGAAAATGGATTCAATCAATGATTATCCTTTCAATCTAAGATGTCAACTTGTAAGCATGAATTTTTACAGGCCTTGATAAAATGGTGGCTCTTTATGTCTGTCAATCAATATCTAAATAATTCTTTGTGCTGATTCATATTTATTTATGTTCCCAATGGATGTAATTTCTTGAATTTCCACAAAGGATGACTCTAAGTCAAAATCACTGAAAGTAACCACAGATTTGAGCATAGAGGAGAAGTATACTCCTATTTCAGAATCATTAACACTCTCAAGACTTATTTGCAAGCATCTGTGACATATCTTGAGGTTAATGTTTTGCTTTTTACTTAAAATATATTCAGTTACTGATCTTGAAATGTTTTTCCTCTAGATCACATTGAGGTAAGTTCTTAAAAGAGGAAAAGAGAACCCACGGAATCATACATGACAACTGGTATATAACAGGTACATAATAACTTCAGACAGAATCGTGTGTTTTGACCGAAAATACTTGCATGTTATATAGAAAGAATAGCCTGTGTAGTTCAAGAACACTCAAAACTCAGGCTATCTTCACTTACGGTGATCTTTGTCTCTGTTTTGTTAAAATCTATTTAATTTTAAATCTTTCTTCTATACAATGACTGTAAACTCTTAAATATTATAAATATATTTGAGGATCTAGTTGTTCCAACTACATTTTTGTTTGGATTTTAGGCCCATATGTTACCTAACTCCATCTATTTTCTATAGATCATGTTAGATCATCTCAATATCAATCATTTTCCATAAAGAATGATAGAGACAAAGTTGTTCTGATGCTTTTGTTTTTTAAAATTTAAATTTTTTTTTTTTTTGGAGACAGTCTCGCGCTCTGTCGTCCAGGCTGGAGCCTCTGCCTCCCAGGTTCAAGCGATTCTCCTGCCTTAGCCTCCCAAATAACTGGAATTACAGGTGCCCACCACCACACCCGGCTAATTTGTCGTGATGTTTTAAGACTTCCCTTGTAACTGTGTCTATTCCAGGGCATGTGAATGACCTCGGATAGGTCCAGAGCCATGTAATAATGAGCTTGATCTCCAGGATAGGATCAATTCCATTGCCCGTGGCTGTGGAATGGTATTCCAATTTGAAGAATTGGCTTGGCTTTGCTTGTTTCCTTGGCCACAGATGCCATGTTCTAACCCTGTTTACTTCTCTTTCAGAAACATTATTTCTGGTCACATGAGAGACAAGGGAAGAAACACGGTGGATGGTCAGCACAAATCCATCACTAGAATAACAGAAATAGATGGAGAAACCCACACTGTTCTCTGTATATACAAGGGTCAGGGGTTGTCCACTGGCATTAAGGTGGCCCATTCATAGGATGACCCATGTCTGCTTCAAATTGAGCTGGGCCATCCAATGATCTTGGAATTCTGAACTTCAATACGTCACAATGTGACTAGGAAAAAGGAGATTCCTGCAAATCAATTCTAAGAATGACATTTGGTCCCTATTTTTAGAAAATCTGTACTTCGTTAAAGCCCTATTTTGATAACCTTTTCATAGAGATAACAGTAGTCTAAAGTTAAAAGCCAGCTAATGAAAAGTTAATTAATACTCATTGTAAATGTGAATCTTTCCATAGTCATGTATAATGCAGTTTTAGTGACAGCTATGCTAAAAGAAGTGAAATTTTAAAATTATTCAATGATTATTCATTGATTGATCAGAGCATGCATTCAACAAACATTTTCTAATCTAGCCCATGCCTGTCACTTTGTGAGACACTGGGGACAGAATGAGAAATAACTCAGATGTGGTCCTGGTTTTTGTGGAACTCATAATGATTCTTGGGCGGATTTTTGTACACTGATCAATTTAGTGGGGGCAGTTTTAATAGTAAGGAAGAGAAACCTATTTGAGATTGTTCAAATAAAAGGAGATTTATCATAAAGAGTTTTCTGTAGCTTAGGTTTTAGACTCAGAGAGCTCTTGGGAACCGAATGACACTCCTTGCCTCTGCTGGGCTATTCAGCCTCTCTCCTCTCTCTGGGGGCACCACTGCTTCTCTTCGGCTTCTGCTCTCTCATGAGGACATATTGGACTCATTCTTCATGATACCTCGTGGTGCATTCCTTCTGGTTCTGTACCTGCTGCTGATTTCCTCTTTGTCTTCGTATTTCTAAGCTTAGAATGCCAAGATCATTGGATGGCCCAGCTCACTTTGAAGCAGACATAGGTCATCCTATGAATGGGCCACCTTAATGACAGACATTTTCCTGGTCCAGAGAGCTACAAAGGAGGAAGGGGAGACAAGATCATGTAGTCCAAACACAGCCAGCTTGGCCTGTCCCGTCCACATTTTGGCTGGTACGTGTAGGTGTAAATATCTGAGTTACACTGTATATTAGGTCAAATTATACTCAAATTCCAACACATCTATTTAAATTCTCCTGTGTGAATTTGTCATTGGATATAATTAAATGTCATTAGATATGCAATAATTATTTTGAATCATGTAAGCACCATATAATTTTAAATAACCTTAGTTTCCAAGAAAGGGCTTGATAAACTGATAGAAGCACTTTTAAATCATAGAACTTAGACATCAAGGGCTTAGAGGACCTTCGTTATATATCAGTTAGGTCAGACTCTTCATTTTACAAAGAAAGCTAAGGTCAAGAATGGTGAAGTGACTTAAGATCTAACTTTAGATGTTTAGTTAGAGATCTAAAACAGATTTTGAACTCAGAAAACTTACAACACTGAACAATTATATAGGAGAGGGGAGCAGAGTTAGGGGGCAAGAGGGGTTTATTTCCCAGAGCTTTTGTTTTAAAACAGCGCACGTGTGTGTGTGTGTGTGTGTATGTCCATACATGCACATACACACCTAGGTACAAGCATATGACATACATATATATACATACATATACAGATATAGGAAAATCATTTCCATTTTCTTTATTGTAGGGGGGAAATCATAGCTCATTAACTCAGGCCAAGGCCAAGATGTCTAACTAAATTATAAAATTTAATATTTGCCACGATCCCTCCAACATAAACAGATTTAAAAGACATGCAGATTCAAATTAGGTGGTTGTTGGCAAGGCTGTTTTTATATGGAGATGCATTCAGCATTGTGGTAAATATCCTTGTCCTTATCCTCTAGCTAACAACAAACACCACAAACAAAAAAGACATTCAATATTTTTGCTCTCTTTGTTTCCAGGGAGTATTGTGAAAGTAATTATTCTGTTGTATTTAAGAGGCCTATTTCATGGATGGGAAAATGTATTAAATTTCATTTGGCAGTTATTCAATCCTAGTTAATGTTATCTCCAGAGATAACTGCTTCAAAACAGGCTTTCAGACCCCAGTCACTTCTGTTCTACCATAATCCTTCTAAAAGAGCATAGAATGGGAACTTTAGGAAACTTGTCACAGTTTCTAGACCAAGTGATAACGACACAAAACTGGATATACTATTATAAACATTTTGGTACATCAAAATTAAAGTTGCTGTTAATGACATCTGGTTTCCAATTTTGGACATAGGTTTTTTTGTTTGTTTGTTTTTAGAAAGAAGAACAACAAAATGGGACAAAGACAGAAGTCCTGGTAACTGTGACTTACTGTTACTTTTCGCTCTTGTTTTTCCATTAACACAAAAGAAAAGCTGATGTGTTTTCACTGTAATTAGAAACCCATTGATACAGAAAACAGTTTTGGTGTCTGAACTGTAATCTCCCCATGAAATATCAATTATACATGACAGTTGTAGAGTACTAGATTTCAGTTACAATTATCTTGCCAGACCTCTGTCATATTAGAGGAAAGCAAACTTATTTTCTCAAAAGTGCAAAACACCATTTAGTACAAAAGTGCATCTTTTAAAGAGGTGGGAGGCGGCCATGCAAACTTCTTTAATGGCTCACAGATGGGAACTTGGAAGTTCATGGAATGGCGGCAGTAGACAGATACTGTGAGGAACAACACTAGAGGCACAGAGGCTCTGCAGGAAACAAGACCTACCTCTAATAACCACCTGTTGTGGGAGAAAGAGCTCACATCTGGGACACTCCAACCACAAACATAATTTCCATATTTCTCAGTTTAAAAAATTATCAGATTGTTTTTCTTTAGTACACGTGATTAAACCTTTAAGAGACTTTTCATTTACAGCAGATCTGGATTCAATTCTTTTGTTTGGATTTTTATTTGATTCTTAACATGTTTGTTGGGAGAAGATTTCATAACTGTCTTGAGAACACCTACATTGTTTTCCAGAAACATCATAGCTTCACTTATGTTCTGTATGAAATGTAAGGTAATTCCTTATTGTGTAATTCTTGGAGATTTATTTAGTATTTATTCTCCAGATAATAAAATAATTTTCAAGAGGATTTAAACATGAGCTAAATGATCCTGACCTTGGCAGTTCTTGCCTATCATGCGATCAGCTGGGCTGAAACTCCCCTGGATGTTCACCAAAATGGTTAAATGAATGATTCTGTGATATAGTTCAAGAAATGCAAATGGATGTGAGCCGACCTCAGTTCATCTTTCTTGTAGTAACTCATACGTTCCATCTATTAAAACTGTTTCATTTATCTTTTCTGTATCTCCACCCCACACCCTCAATTCTCAACATCATTTTCCTATAGTGGAAACCATAACTGGATGGAGCTCACCTAGGGGGACAGTGGCAGGAGATTAACAGAGCCCATTCCTCTATGTCTTCCTTGCTCCACGTAGCAGGCTAGTAAGTAGGTGGTATGGAACTAAAGTTAATCCATCCTAGTGAACCAAACATATCTAGCACAGAGAGTATGGGGAAGTCTAGCAATTATGTGTAAACAGCTTCTGTTTAAAGGAAAAGACAACTGGACACTTGATTTACACTTGGAATTCTGAATGCCTGAAGTGCAAGCATACCTGTGAGAGTGCACAGTCATGCTGCTCACCTCCACACACTTTTTAGCCAGTCCAGGTGACCCATACCTAAGGATCCCTAGGGATTTACCATTACCAACTGGCCTTTATTTTTTAAATGCTTTTCTTGTTATTTAAGTAACACATGCTTATTGTAATATATTTGGAAAGAGAGCAGAAGTGTAAAGAAGTTCACCTAAACTAATGAATCATTTCTTCCCCATCACTTTCTAAATACTCATCTTTTAAATGCAATATTCTCTCTCCATCAGTTGATCCCTTGCAATATTAAGGCTTCAGCCTGGCTCTTGCCTGCTGCATGGATTCAGTCTAAGAGGTCCACCTTGTGCCAATGCATCCTTCACCTAGACTCCTAGGACCAATGCAGTTTCCTCCTATTTTTATATTCCTCACTATCAATGTTCAATTACCTACGCATGGCCTCTCATCTGCTGGGTTGATGCCCACATCACTAAGGCTTGAGCAAAGCCCTCCCTGCTCTGTCTGCTGGGCTGGTTTTTTTCCCAACTCACCAACTGCTTCTCTTTTATTAAAGCTCCACAGATCCCCTTACTCTCTGACCCTTCTGGGCTGAGTGGTTCTCCAGAAATCTCTACTTTCTTGTCACCTCACTAAGCTCACTATGCATTACAGACACCACCCTTAAAACACATTCAAGGTCATTGTTGAATGGTGCAGGGCATAAACTTCAATAAGTTTGTTTTGCTGCCATTCGTGAAGCCTATACTTGTCTCCATTTGTGAGCATCCCATCTCAAGGACAGGAACTGCACAGGTCACTGCACAGGAGTGCAATAGTACAATGTGCAATTAGATGCTTAGTAAATTATGACACACATTTTATGGATCTGTGAGACTATGTCTGAAATCTAAGGCCTTTGATATTGTCAAATATACATTTAGCATGTTTCTATCAAATAATAAACATTTCACTTAATTTGACAAGCACCTTATGAAAGTGTACTATATGCAAGACACTACATGGGCATTTGCAGGGAAAATAATAAAAGACAGGCACGTCTATGACTTTGCAGGCACTGATTTTTTTTTTTTTTCTTTTTTAAGATGGAGTCTTGCTTTGTCACCCAGAAAGGAGTGCAGTGGCATGATCTTGGCTCACTGCAACCTCCGCCTCCTGGGTTCAAGAGATTCTCCTGCCTCAGCCTCCCCAGTAGCTGGGATTACAGGCATGTATCATCACGCCCAGCTAATTTTTGTATTTTAGTAGAGGCGGGGTTTCACCATGTTGGCCAGGTTGGTCTCGAACTCCTGAACTTGTGATCCTCCCACCTCGGCCTCCCAAAGTGCTGGGATTATAGGCGTGAACCACTGCGCCTGGCCCAGACACCGAAATTTTAATGGTGGGATAATATAATTACTATACAAGGCAAAATACGATGAATGTCATAAAAGAGTACAAGGTCATGTAGGGTTTTAAAAAATGATGAAGTCATACCCATTTGGGAAACCAGGGACTACTTGAAGAAGAACATGGTATTTTAGGCAGGTTTTGAGTAGATGGGTAGAATTTTGATACAGCTTATCCAAATATATTTTTTAAGAGCTGATGCTTAACACAATTAAATAACATCCCAACCTTAAGTGAAAATTTCATTTTACATCAATAAGTGGCATGATTTAGATACTGGGTATGTGTGAAGAAGCAAGCAGCAAAGGACTGTGTGTTAACATGTGTTTTCATATTGTCAGACTACATATTTCTGACAAAAAGCAGATTTTTGTAAAGCCCTTTGTGAAGCTCAATGGCTTTGCTACAAAGTGAACAACACAGGGCATTTTGGACACAAATGATACCTCACTGTATGTGTGTATTATTGGCCCAAATGATTCACTCTTATTTAATTGCCATGAAGTCTTTCATCTCCCAGCTATACAATAATAGTTTCCATATGACTAGTGGCTCTGCTATAAATAAGATCAAAAGCAGAAGAAAGGATTTAATAAAAGAAAATGACATTAAGAGTAGCATTAAATCAGGGGGAAAATACCAATATCCAACTCTTTTTTTTTTTTTTTTTTTTTGAGAATAAAGCACCCAGAGTACTAAGTAGCTTCCTCAATATCTCATGAAAGGTCTTTTTACAAGCAGTAGGTATATGCAGAACCCATCGTGTGCACGTTAGAGTGGCAATGATTAAGTTGTGAGGGTGTGTGAGAGGTAGAAGGCAGAGTGTCCCATTTAGAGTCAGGTAGGAGAACAGGTAATAGACCAAACGGCTAATTTCACATGGTAAAGAATACAACTGCAATGTGTCAATGGCAAACGTCCACCCATTTCTCTGCCCTTTTCTGTTCTATTTGATGGAGAAAGACTTTTTGGTAATCCAGAGTTTTTCAGAGAATCATAACATTGCTCAATGCCTGTACATGAGTTCTGAGAAAGGAAGTTTTTTTTGGCAAGGCACGGTGACTTGATATGAAAAGCCAACTTCCCAAACAAATTTTCTTCTAGTTCTTAAAAAAAAAATACAATGTTAATCTCTATTCCTGACTGGATAAACAGCTGCTAATAACCTCCAGCTCCCAGGGGAGGAGGCTTATTTCCTTTCATCTTCAGACTGGTGGATACCTGACGTGCACTGGCCTTTAGTGGTTCCACATGCTTTTTGCTTTGCTTTTTTTCCAAACTGCTTCAATATGGGTCTTGCCAAGTTGGGTCTCTTTTCCCCCTTTCCCTTCAATTGCATCCAAAACCTTGGAAGATATAGTCAGTTATGGTACTGCTTATTTGAAATAGTAGTTCTTTTACTGTTGGTGTGTTTAAAGAGAAAATTCAAACACTTATAATCTCCCAAGGAGACTAGAGCCTTGGGCTCTTGTATCTTGAAGCCCTGTGAGAAAAATGACCATTTTAGTTCCTTTCATACTGAGCTAATTATTCATTTGAGGGCTGGCTATGTTCAAAACTACTCAATTTCTAGTAGTATTGCTTGTGCACTTACTTATAATACTTATAGCTGTGTCCTAAATAAAGGAGCAAACTTCAACACTTTTTCTTCTAATAGGAAGTGCCCTGCAGAAGATTCCAGAGCCAGCCGGCCCCTGGAGTCTTTCTCACTTGCTCTTAAGCACCTGCTTTAATGGTGACCTCAGTTCTATATCTCAAGATTTAGACATTTTGCAAAACAGCTTTTTAAACAAAAACCAGCTGTTTCCCATCTAGACTACAGGGGGAAAATTTTGGGCAGCTTACAGAAACATTACCCAGAGACTACCATTCTCCAATAACTTTCACACACTTCCAGCTCCAAAAGAGACCCGTCCGTGTGCAGAAGCCACAGAGAAGGCAAATGTGAAATTAAAATGTGGAAACTCAATACCGTGGTTTTTGACAATGTGTCCAATTAACTGCTTTAAAATGAATGTGGCTGTTGTATCAGGACAATGTTCCCCCAAAGATGTCATTTAACTAATATTGGACAGATCTTTTGGTTAAACTCAACTTTATAGTTCTAAGATGATTTATGGATATAGAGGAAGCTATAATTATGCATAACTGTGAATGTCAACCAATTAGGTAGAACCCTCACATTACAGAACATGTAATGCTACAGCTTTTTTTCAGTTCTCCCTCCTAAAGCTGCTTTGCCTAAACCCTCTTCTTACTATGAACCCATTTTCAACTTCTGTTTTCTAAGCAATTAAGATACTTTTGATTTGAAAAATTTACAGCCACAATAAAAGTTAAAATAACACAACGGCCATGGAATGTGAAAAAATATAAAATGGCCAAGGCCTAATCTTGGCTTTTAAACGGTGCCAAGTTGCTCCAGTATTTTCTGTTTTGGTATGAATGACATAACTGAATTACTTCATGAGTTGCTACTTTAATTCCTAAGGGTGGAAAATTCCATGAGTTAACTTAATTTGGATGTAAAAAATATACATGAAAGCTCACTCTTCCTGTGGACTCTCATGTGAAATATTCGAGCCAATTGCTGGAGCTGTTGTGCTGTGGAGGGGCTTTTCCCCCAGGGCAGCCCTGGCTGGCAAGCTGCAAGGGCTGGTATCATCAGGCAATTTTCTTATTTCCATTTGGATGCATGAGCCTTTATTTTCTGTTTTTGTTTTTAAGTCATGTTTATTATATGGCTCTGCAACACCTTTTCTATCCTGTCTCTAAGTGTTGAAATTCTATGTGGACTTGAATATGAGCTCAATGGCGTCTTCTCCGGGAAGCATTTCCTAGCAGTCTGAATCGCTTCTTAGGTCATTTCATAATTCTACCTTGCATTATAGTTAGACCCATATTTGTATTATCACCTACCAGGATAAAAGGCCTGTAAGATCAGATACTTTCTTTTACACGTTTATGAATCCCCAAAAGCATCTGAAGCACAGCAGATGCAGAAGGGCTGAATGAACATATGTGTATTTTCTAATATATACAATATATACTTTTCCCTCCAGAAAATCTGCTTTCTTGAGAAAATAAGAGTAATATTACATTTTTTTAAATGCACAGTTGTGCCTATTCCAAATTATGGATAGTTTAAGATTATGTCCTTGTAACAGTTCATTTAAAAAATGATGATTACTGTGCTATTAAAAGTGTCTGCCTGCTTTTGCCTCCAAAATTTAAGAAGAAAACCATGTAAAGATTTAAGAATATCATGAGGTTATAGGGTCTATTTTAAATATACGTGTGTGTGTGTGTGTGTCCTTTACATTATAAAACTGGGAAAGCCAATAAGGTTTCTGTTTTTGATTTATTTAAAATTCATAGCTCCAAGATGCAAAACACTAGAGAATTAGGATTTGTTTGTCCTAGGTGCAGAGAAAGCAGGGTTTTGAGGTAAACATTCAATGCCAGACTGTCTGTTTCAACATCATAGGGTCTGAATTTGAGTAAAATATGTATTGATGTGGAAAGAAGGGGAAATACCTAAGGTGACCAACTGCATTCACATATGGGCATGCACAGTGTCCTAATCACTTTTCTTAGGGCTTGCTGAATAGAGCTTAAAGGATCTCACCTCTATTGCTATATGCAGAATCTTTTGACTTTTCTTTAAATTAATATAGAAATATCAAATGGTGAGCTCAAGGATTCTGCAGCTGTTATCACTAATCCATGGTTAAAAGAATTTCTTCAAGTTCTTTTTCCCTTCTGTCCTTTTTCCCTTTTCAGTTTTTTAAAAATAAAGTATGATACTGATAAAGATCAAAACTTTCAGTTGAGCTTGCTAATCTGTTCTCCGAAATACCTGACAGTTGTGGAGATTAGGAGAGATGACAGAACACCAGAGAAGGCAAATATCCTAATTTAAAGAAAAACAAGATAGTAGCTATTGAAAGATGATGTTGACCACCAATAGCTTGGGTGAAATTCTGTAACAGGCTATTTAGAAAATAGTTTTGAAAGTGCTCTGAAACAGAGGAATGGCCTCTCAAACTCAGTCTGTTTCCATCAGAGCAAGGCCTTCTGGACAAGACTCATTTCCTGCTTCACAGTGAGTGCTGCACGCCTGGCTTCTGGGACAACGCTACAGACACAATGAGAAAAGGTTGGCCACACAGTGTAGAAGGAGGGAGACAGGACCAGCTGAGATTAAACTAAGGACAGAAGACAGCACACGTGTAGAAAGAATGTCTGTAACACTGAGCCTCATGGCCTTCTGGTCAATTCCCTCCCCTGAAAATATTTTTATTGGTGGCTTTGATGTGGGCATTAGTCACACCCATCACATCTGCCAGCAACAGAGATTGCAGAGTATGTGACTGAATGAGGACTTCAGGGAAACTATTAAACAGGAATCAGACTGAGGCTACAATGTAACATTCAATGAGGTTTCATGAAGTTTTGTACAAACACAACAAAAAGTACACAATGAGACTGGGGAGATATGTGGCTTATGGACTTCAGCTGATTACAAATTGAACATATGTCAGCAGGACAGTGAAAGCATCAAACACAGCAAAACAGAATTTTGTTAGGTGGCCCTAATGAAGATACAAGGTACTGAATGGGGGAGGAGACAGATCCATCCTAGTCCACTTCATCCTTCCTTAAGCACTGTGTTCAGTTTTCAATTCCACACACTTTAAAAGGTTCTTGTGGAGAAATAGGCATCCTTGCTAAACTAGGGAGAATGCACTGGGAAGCGATGGAGTTCATGACAGGGAGTCTGAACTGTTTTTTCAGGTTAAACGTTTGAAGATACTGATGTTTCCTCTAGAGGAAAAAAACACTGAGTAGACTGTCTTCAAATAACTGAGCTTCTCAAGCGCTTGTTGGACTTGACTTGCAGGCAATTCTATTGGGCAGAAACATAAGGACTGCAGAAAAAAGCAAATCTGGGCTGGACCTAGGAAGAACTTTCAAACATTTGACGAAAATGGACTTTGGGGGCATTTGGAGCACTCCTTGAAGGAAGGAGGTTGATCAAGGCTTGTTGACTGCTGGGCAGGGAATCTGTAGGAGGATTTCGGTAGAGATAATCTCTTAAATTCCCTGGGAGTCCATGGGAATAACTGCTTAGAAATGAAGTATGCACTCAAATAGACATAGAACTTTATGGAATCAAAACCTATGAAAGGCCAAAAGGAGCAAGACTGAAGATGCTGATGCCTCTGTTGATCATATCTTTGTTGAAGAGGTCCACACAGAAACAGAATTTTCTGAATCCTGCTGCTCCCATGACTACATACCAGTAAATGCCACATCACATCAATGCCCACTACCCTCTCTTTTTGCCAAATATTATTGGCAGAGCTAAAGAGCAACTCATTGCAGGCAGCCTACGGCCAACTAAAGAGTTTTCTTGGATTTCCTTAGTTAAGTCAGAGTAACAGAATGGTTTCTAATATCTACCACTCACAGTTGTGAAATGGTTATGATATTAGGGTAAAGAGGAAGTCGGCTGAGCAGTGTAGGATATAGCACAGGAGTGCTGGTCTGCTTGCTGTTTTGTCTGGTTTCCTTTTTTGTGTGTACGGCAGGGTCTCACTCTGTTGCCCAGGCTGGAGTGCAGCGGTACAGTCTTGGTTCACTGCAACCTCTGCCTCCAGGGTTCAAGCAGTTCTCCTGCCTCAGCCTCCTGAGCAGCTGGGATTACAGGTGTGTGCCACCATGCCCGGCTAACTTTTGTATTTTTGGTAGAGACAGGGTTTTAGCATGTTGGCCAGGCTGGTCTCGAACTCCTGACCTCAAGTGATCCACCTCCCTCGGCCTCCTAAAGTGCTGGGATTATAGGCGTGAGCCACGTGTCCAGCCTCTTTTGTCTGGTTTCTAATCCTACTAGTGAGTACCCATGGTTTGGTCACTTCCCCTTCCTAGGCCTCAGTCTTCAAAAAAAGGGCAATGGGTTAAGTGATTTCCAGGGCACTTTTAGAATCTAAAATTCAGTGGTCTGAGCTCTTAACTGTACAAGGAAAACTACTTGAAGTTGTTTGTCCTATGAAGCCCTGAGAGGTAAAAGCTCTCATGTATTTAAGGTCAGTTAAATAAAAAGATACTACCTTGCCTAAGGAATGCTCTTTTGAGAGACTGCGTTTAATCCAAAGTAAAACTAAAATTGTTACTGAAAAGAGGAAAACTGGGCTAAGATCCACTTTTATTGGTGGTTTCTGAAATGGGTTCCATACTCTCCACCTGCAGGACTCTGGAGGATGCTGTGGAGGACAGGTGTGTGGGGTGAGTTGCACGTGACTCCCCCATCCCTAAGTCAACTGGAAGAGTTTCTCACAGGAGATGACCACTCGTCTACCAAACAACCATGTGATCTTTCACTACTGGATAGGAGTCGGGCCCCTGGTCTTTTAGACGGCATAGCAGACTGGCAGGGAGCACTCTGCTTAAACACACATCTTTTCCTACTAGTCTGTGAATTCCTTGAGAGCACAGAGCCTACACTTGGTAACCACGGATAAATGTTATTGGAATGAATAAACAGACTTTAAACAAAAAGGACCTGAGAGCTACACTAATGCGATATATGAATAGTAGAGGGGATTTTTAGCTCAATGATCCCATCATTGCTGACTCTATCAACAAATAAACAGGAACACATAGAGTCACATAAAGACAAGTTTGATGTGGATTTTGTTCTTATTCAGTTAAAAAAGGAGTTAGGTCATTTGAAAGGCTTCTTTTCAGGTCTCATCTGTGGATCTGAATACTGAATGAATAACAGAGAGAATTATATCTGGAAAATTGCCCTTTCCATAATTTATAAGAAATCTAATCATTTAATATCAGGATTAATCATGGAGGTCTCTGAGGCAGAGAGGGAATCATACTTGATAAGAGTTTCTAACTAGGGTATTGAAGACCTGGCTATTTCCTTATTCTCCCACATTCAGAGATTTCTGCTTTAATTTTGGAAGAAAAGTGGGTAGTTATAGTAAGAAAAATAATTTGATAACTTAAAATTTGCTACCTCAAGGACCCTGGTAGGGAGAGTTCACACCTCTGAGGCACTCAGCACAAACATGTTGGTTTAAGAATAAGTGGAGAGACAATGTGAGTTTTAATCCAAGCATGCCACCACATTGGAGGGAAAGTTCTCTGTCTATACATTTGGGAAGAGAGCTGCTCTGGGAACCCAGCCATGGAATACCTGGAAACTTCTTTTGCCAACCAACACTTATCAAGGTTTGAAAATCACAAGCTCCTAGCATTTAAAATAAGTTCTGAAAAGGTGTTCTTATAGATAATCTCTGGAGAGTATGCTTAGCAGTAAAAAAGAGCATTGAATTTGGAGTTGATGTGCTTGAGTTTAACTCCAGCTGCACGACTTGAGACTAACTGCTCAAACTTCTAAGGCTCACTTTACCGACACCTGAAATGGCCACTATTATCACCCTGACTGGGCTGTTGCGAAGACTGCCTAAGACAACGCCTGCAGAGCGCCTAGCAGAGGGGCTGCCAACTCACACTCAGAAAATGTTAGTTTCCTAGTTTCTTTTCTCCAGTTTCTATGGATGATCTATTTACGGGGGTCGGGGGGAGAGAGACAAAATATAATATGTGGGACTCGAGGAATTTACAACAGTTGGTAAGGCAGAGTCATATCTATAAAAGATGCACAGCTATGCGGAGCTGGGTAAGATAAATATCTAGAAATGGTATGATTCATACGGCTGTAAGAATAGAGAAAAAAATGGCTAGCATGGGTGGGGGAGCAAGGGAAGGCTTCCTGGAAGAAGAATGATTTGAGTCAGTGCTTTGAAAATGGGTGGGTATTAGGTGTACAGAGATAAGCAGACAGGGCTGGACAAGACAGAGAGATATAAAAGTACCGAAGGAGAACATACGGGGTGAATTCTGGTAATATGCCCAGCCTGGTCTTGCTGGAAGACTTGTTGCAGATTGGAAGAGCTCAACATAAGGCTTTCGGTAAATGGTAATGGGCTTCAAACACTGAGCTAAGGAATTGGTCTTTATCTTGTAGATAATGGAAAGGCAGCGAAGGTTTCTGAGCAGGAAAGAAGCATAGCTCAATAATATTATCCAGAAAGCTTGCAAGTATACAAACATTCACTCTCGTGTTATGAGCCATGCCGCTGTGAAAAAAAAAATCCCTTTCATTATACTAATACTTGGTAAATCACCGAAAACCTACTTCAGAACTCCAAGGAAAACATTTTATGAATCAAAAGCTAAGGACAATATGTTAGCAATTAAATGAGATAACATAACAGCCGAGGCAGAACCACAGTCTTCCCCACCACGATTTCAAGCTGCTGCAGAAAGAAATGCTTATATCACCTTCCAAGTTATCAAGCCATTTTGTTTTGATTTTTGGAAGGCGGGGAGAGAGGAAACGAGAAGCGTACAAAGGTTTCAAAGCTGTCTATTCTTTAATCAGAAGGAATTACTAAGGAGAGTTAGAAAGGTGATGTGCTCAAAACAAAACCGGGACTGGGATGAATATCAAGTTACTGCAACTTGCTTCTGCCCAGAACAACAAACGAAGGTGTGTAGTTGGGAATGAGACTCTCACCAGTGCTCTCTGCTGAAGTTTCCGGTGCATACCTCCCACGGCTACTTTATTTACTGCAGCTGGCCAAAGTTTTATAGCCTGTTTCATGTATTAAAATTCAAATGTGGAAAACATTACCAGTATCCTCCTTGAATTTTTTTGTTGTTGGGGGTAAGGGGGTGAGTTTTTTTTTTTCCTTCCCCTTAAACTTCCTTTATATTGTGGAATGTATCAAATGGTCAAAGGCTAACTTCAGACTGATTAAATTCAAAAACTATTTCCTTTGTTCTTATGTTTTTGTTTTAAAATGCATACCAGTTTGCACCGGAAGGATAGGCCAAACCAATCCTTTTCACACACATTAGTGTTTCAGGCTGAGGAGCTCAGATTCTGGGGACACACTGAATGGTTTTCAAGAAAGGACAGAGACTGCAAAACCCCATTTGGTTCAAAGGGCAGCAGGGTGATGACATGCCATATCTTTGGAGTTACGCTATGATCTGGTTGGCTCTGTGGCTGTCCTTGATTGAATATTAAATGTCTTCAGAGGAGAAAACAGGAACTCTTCCTTACCAGCAAAACTGGTGGCTTTATTGCTTGTGTGTGTGTGTGTGTGTGTGTGTGTGTGTGTGTGTGTGTGTGTGTGTATGTCAAGATCAAATTAAAGGGGTTTCTATGTAATACTGGCTAATTATTTCCTTTTTTTCTACCGTTCTATTCCACCATCTCACTTTCCCTTCTACTGAGGTCAGTCCAACTTCCTATCTCCAAAAATAATTCTATTCTTTTCCTCCCATCCCACCTCTGAATCTGACTCCAAAAGGAGGCAATTCAAAGGTCAAATAGTCCCAAAAAGCATTTATGTATAGTTTAATATTTAAAAGAACCACTTAACCTACATCTGGTATTTAAGAAAAACTTTACATATTTATGGAAAAGACTGTGTCTCTGAAGCAATGCCCTGGGTGCATGTTACATCCGTTTAACATATGCAAAATGAACACAGCTACAGAAATTAAACTATTTTTCTCTTGATTGAGAGCAGATATACAGAAATGGTTATGTGTCACAGATCTGGCTTTTAATAAAGCCAGATTTCTTAATTAAAAGCAGTATTGTTTAAACATTGTAGTTAAAAAAAAAAAGCTGTACAAATGAAAATCTCATATTATATGCATCCCAAGTGTATTTAACACATTACCTGAGGCCAAGCTAAATTAAAATCTAGACTTTTCTTCTGTAAACTCTAAGCAACTGCCATGAACATATAAACAATTTTTACTCAATGATGAATTTTTAGGGCAGAGGTCAAGGAAAAGAAACAAAGATTTCTCTTTGGCATTCAAAAATATCTTTCCACATTTTAGATGTGAGTTCATTGCTTCTATTTATAAACCAGTATTTTTGGTTTCAAATTGGTTGCAGATTTCAGTACTACACTGTTCAGAACGGTACTCTTAATCTTAGCCTTTTATTAAGAGAAACTGAAAGATGGACAGGAGAATACTACTGAGTAAGAACAAAAAAAAAAAAAAAAAAAAAAAAAGACCCTCATAATTATTTGTATGTATTTTGCATTTCCTTTTGGGACCATGCTTAAACGAGAAATGCTACAGTGATAATGGAAAATATACCTTCATCCAAGCAACTTTTAGCGAGCCTGTAACGGACAAACAGGATACTAAGGTACTTAGAGACCAGGTAGAGCTTGTGAGGAGCAGAACTACAGAGAATCCCTGGTCAAGTTACATTCTCCACCACTCTGGTCACCTTATTAATTGTCATCACTTAATATTCTATTAAGAAGAGTCTCTGAATCTTCATAATCATCCCCAAAAAGAATTATCTCCAAAATCCTTTCAAAAGTAATGAGGAAAAAAAAATCACAATTGTAATATGGACAAATCTGCTTAAATATAATTCAAATAAAGACTTACTCTAAATAGGTAGTGATAAAGCTACTCTATTACACAGCCACACACAATGTATTTATACAAACAAATATACCATATATTTCTATCTCCCAGACTCAGAATTGACAGATACTATTTTGGCTTCTTTAATTAAAAAAAAACACTAATATTTGAATTACTAGCAATGTCATATTATAATATGAACTCAAATTGTACATTTTGGCCAGGGTCATCAAAATGAATAATTTCAAACACCAACAATGACCCAGTAATTCACTCTAAAAGGGAAACATGTGTCTGCACAAAAACTTAAACATGAATATTTACAGAAGCATTATTCATCATAGCCAAGGAATTGGAACAACCCAAATGTGTAATGTGGTATGTCCATACAGTGAAATACTACTTGACAATAAAAATGAATGAAGCTCTAATACGTGGCAAACTATGGAAAAACTGCAACAGTCATACTAAGTAAAAGAAGCCAAGTCAAAAAAGACCACTGCATGTTGTATGACTCCATATATTCAAAATATCCAGAATAGGTAAATCTATAGACAAAGTAGAGGAGTGGTTGCCAAGGGCTGGAAGTGGAGGGATGGGGAATGACTGCTTAATGGGCACCAGGGGTTCTTTTCTTTTTGCAGGGGGCAAAAATATTCAAAACCTAGACTATGGTGATGGTTGCACAACCTTGTGAATACACTAAAACACTTGAAATGTACACCTGAAATGGGCTCATTGTATGTTAAGTGAATTATATCTCAATAAAGCTGATTTTTTTAAAAAAACAGAAACAATAGTATCGATACCTGACATTCTAACTCTGTATGATAACTATAGAGTCTATAAATTTCATCACTTACCATGAGTGAATGTCTGTTGGCTGAAAGAAGGCCGGTTCCATACCCTGAGCCCAGACCACCCATGGCTCCATTATGAGAAGGTCCAATGATTCCATGCATGTCCCCATGACCACCAGGCATAGCTGTGGATGGGCCCACTGCATGGTTCCGGAGAACATGAATAGCATCATCCAGTCTTTCTAAACGATCTTCAATTCGGCTTTGCTGTTGGTCAACAAATAATGTAAAATTTGATTTAGTTCAAAAGGGGTGCCTAAATTACATAAGTAAAACTTTAGTTGGCAAAAAACACACTGCGGGTTTTTCCTTAAAACAATGTTAATACAAATAGTGTTGTTTCCAGAAAACTGGTAGAACATGTTAATGTTAAAATTATAGAGTTATTTTTTCATGAACAAACTAAATTCAATAATTATTCCAGGGCATTATAACGTACATGTGCTATATATGGTACTGCCTTTTGAAAGACAATTTAGATTTATAAGAGAAAAATGTTCACTGAATTTAAGGAACTTTCTGGCAGGTATTAAGTTAAAGAGTTTTAAACAATTAGCACTGGAAAGATGACCTATTTATAGTTTCTTAATTAAATTATTTTCCTGAAGGTATATTTCTTTGGTCTTCCCTATGGTATAAGACACAGTGCTAAGTATCAAATCAGAGACAGGGAAAAGCAAATGGATGATAATTCCTTGTTGAGTTTTTACAGGGTGTTTCTGGCTTTCTGTCTGTCATCAAAACCAGTGGGTGTGTGGTGGTATGTGTGTAAGGGCCTCAAAATGGTTACAGAAAAAAATTATATAAATTCCGTCAACTAAAGTAGTATAAGATTTTAAGACTGAAGAATCACAAACACTTGAATCAATTGTTCACTGGGGGCATCTAACTGAGTTCAAAGCCCCAACCACAGTATAGAATTCACGACTTTAAACCATTAAAAACCAACCAACCTTTCTTTGTTCATCCTTGCCATTACGATACTAGTTTTTCACGACTAGACAATACCTATAGTTTTTAGTGAAGAAAAAGTGTGTATTCATTTTAAAAATATGTATTCATTTTAAAAACTGTGATCAATAATGGTATCAAATACCACTGTCCAGTGTACACTATTTAAAATATGCCATCTCATTGATCCTTGTTTCACGTGTGTACGGGCAGGCAGGGAAGACATTATGATCCCTTCCATACAGACATGAAAACGAGGCTCAAAGACATGAAGTGAATTAATTACATAGTGTCACACTGCTAGGAAATGGTAAAGTCTGAGTTTGAATCTAGGTCTTCTTATTTTAAATCTAGTGACTCTTTGTACTAGATTATGCTACAATCGACTTTGATTTGAATGGGCTGTGCAAACACGTGTACCAGCTCTACTGCATGAGAAAAACCATTTCTAATTATTCTATACTGACAGGAAGAATGTGTGTCTAATATAGTAGTCTATGGTACAGAACATTTTGATTTGGTGGGTTTGGGGGTTAAACTACCTTCCCTAGGCTGCTAGCTTTGCTACGTACTTGGCCTTGGAAAAGTTACTAAACCTCTTAGAGTGTATGCTTTTTAATTTATAAATATGGGAATGATAATACATACTTACTTCTGAGTGTAAATATATGCAGGAAAAGAAATCATACATGTGTCTATCACAGTTTCTGGCTCACAGCTTCCTGGTAGAGAGAGCAGTTTCTGCTTGTGAATCTCTTCTTCAGTGTTCAGAATTCAAACAGAATGGAAGCTGTGGTCCATAACTATACACCTCATCTTTACAGTTCTATAGTTGGATGAAGCCTGGTTTTGATGAATAGGACCCAGAGAATAACTGATTAAGGAAAACACTAAAACAACTAATTATTTGGATGTGGTCCACAGACTAATTGGACTGGGTAGTGCATATATGTTTCACTGTCCGGTTTCCTTTATTGGGTAAAATGCATAGCTGAATGATTCATACACTATAGCAAGGAAGAACACAACAAAGGAGGGAAATCCACCTTTGCTGTGCTTTTCAGATTTTCCTCAAGATTAAGCTGAAAGGGAAGTATATAAGACAACACTAAGGCAGACAGATAAATCTATGTCTTCTTCCATGTGTCATCTCAGGATATGAGGGAGAAAAGAAAATCTCAACCCCGAGGAACTAAAAGGCTCCTCTCCCTCACTGCTATTCCTTCCCACTAGATTCATGTACCGCCTAAATGCTGTACAACCAGCGTTGTTTCATGCATATTTCTGGCCCCCACCATCATGAGGAGAGAAAGACTGAAGTGTCAGACACTGAATCATCATGTGAGTATTTATAATAATTAATTTCATCCATGGAAATTTTCAGCAATTCCCTCCTGGAAGAGTAGGCATTTCTCTACCACGAAGGATACCAGTGGGTTTCTACGAGAAGGAAATCTCCTGTAAACTTGTTATTCTGGAAAGTAAAGCCGAGGTAGACGAAATCAAATGTTCCAGGTATAGGACATAGCTGGAGTTCCAGCACTCTGATAGCAGGAAAGTGATTTAATCATTGACAGGGATCTTTCTTAGAGATGGGGAGGAGACCATTGCCCTTCCAGGATTTTATCTGGTACTTAGATATTTAGAGCCCTGCGGCTTCCATTACAGTAGTATCTGGGTTCCCATTTCCAAATGGGAACAAGCATAGCCTAATGACTCTGGCTCCAGCAAACTTGTGCGCTTAACACTGACTTAAAGTTACTAACAGGGAAAATCAGAATCTTGGAGAGTGAAGGAGACTGAACAAGAAAGAACATGACCTGGAAATGGGTGGAACAGAGATTGGCAAATGAGACATACCAAAGAGTGTAAGGGTCCTTCATAATTAGGAGACGATGAGGCCTGTCCTCCATTTCTAGACCAAACAGCTGTGCCTGCTGATATTAAAATGGGAATTTCAATCAGATCTAGACACACGTAAAAAGATGCTTGCCAATATTTCAAACAGTCCTGTTGGAGACGGCAATGATGATTTTCATTTAAACGATAAGGTAAATGCATGTAAACTTCCCATATTAGAATTTTGGGACAAGAAAAACATTTTAAATGTAAAATATGTAGACTTTACATAGACTCACAATTCCCCCAGGCTGGCTGTCTCCTAAACAAGAATATTTAATTGATTCCGAATTTTGGTTAGAAAGGTTCCTGTGGAAGAAAAACTATCACTATGGAGTCAAGGTACTTTTAAGGGTACAAAAATGGGATTTTGTTAGACCTTCATGCAAGGCCAGTTTATGTTAAACCAAAATTCTTGCACCAATGGAAAACAGCTTTGCTACTTGTTTTTAAAACAATCTTTAGAAAAAGATAAATCTTGAAAAACTTTTTAAGAGAATAAGATTAGTTATCAGTGATCCACTAAGCCGGAAATTTAAAGTCAATATACAGCAACAACTATAAGTTTCTTCTGAAGAAAGTAATTTTTTTTTATGATTCACTAAACTTGAAGGCTAAAAAAAGACTGCTGTTAGAATACATATTACATGTCTAACCTACAAA
Organism: Macaca nemestrina; assembly: GCF_043159975.1. Classification (NCBI taxonomy): domain Eukaryota; kingdom Metazoa; phylum Chordata; class Mammalia; order Primates; family Cercopithecidae; genus Macaca; species Macaca nemestrina. Next base: position 25,282,549 of record NC_092143.1, on the reverse strand, counting down.
ATAAAAAACACTTTAAATTTAAAATAATACACATTCACTGTAGAAAACTTGGAAAATACATAATTCAAAAAAGGAAAAAATAATAGCTATGATCTCACTGAAATCTCATGCCCCGACACTGTTAGCACTTTTAAAATCCACTCTTCCTGTCTTTTCTGGGTGTGCATGTATATTTTTATGCTAAATAAAAATAGAATATTTTGTTCAATTACTTTTCTTGACAGAATTTGGACAGAGCCGTCGGTGTGAAAATAGCAATCTGTCCCCATATTTGCATCTTCATAAAAGTTCTTTCTTCCTAACATGTGGTCTTCCATGATGCATTACCAAGACTCAAAAAGTGGCATCTCTAGCCTTGTTTCTGTGCCTTTCACTGAGAGCATGCTACTCAGGTCAAGGGAATTTGTGATGTTTTCTGGACTGACTGTGCATCCCAATTTTTCTTTCCCACCATTAATCTAGAAATGGACGGCAGAACTGTGAGCACCAGATTTTTGTCCAAGCTCTGCTATTACTACTGGTATAAACTCAACAACTCAACTCCCTTTCTGGGACTCAGTATTCTCATCTGTAAAATCAGGGTATCAGACTACATTAGTTGTTCTCAAACATTATGATACCACAGAACATTTTCTTTCCCTAAATTAGAAAATGAAAAAAATGAAAGCTACTTTGTTTGAAATGTGGAAACTGGAGTTCCACCTGCTCAGATTTCTCTATTTCTTGTTGTCTCGAAAGGGGGATACTGACACTTGAAATCATTTTTCAGAGTGTAAGAATCTGGTACAGAACCCGAGGAGGACAACAATACTGAACTCTACTTCCTATTTCCACCTAGGGGAACGTTTCATTACCCTCTTAAAATCACCTCAATTGCATCTCAGTTTCAACGCGGTCTCTCTGGACATACAGACTTCAGAATCCAACTGCTCTCTCTATTCTGTGATCTTCCCATACCACAGAGGCTTGGAAGAGGCTGACATTAAATCCCAGCTAAGCCATGGCCATCATTTCTGAAAGTTTTGTGGCAATGAAACCTCCTGTCCTCAACCAAGGAGCCGAGTTTACACTGGGCCATGAGAGCTGCATGCAGGAAATATATAGGCAAGTGACTCCACTGTAAATTACAGTAAGCCAAGGTTTCCATCAGGTACAGATGTGATTTAGATTTTGTTGTTGTTGTTGTTTTGTTTTGTTTTTTTAATAAACCACCTGTCCCCTTACCAAAGAACAGAGACATGAACCAGGGAAGGCTTTCTGGAAGCGTTTATATTGGAAAGACAATGAGTCTCTTAAACAGAACCCTGATAAGTGAAATCATTTACTGACATAATTCTACAAATTACAGTTATTCAATCTGAAGCCACAGGTCATATGCATGTGTTATACTTTGAAGTCAAACATCCCTTCTACTCCACACAATTACTTCACAATTTATTTACAAAATTATAGTTTCCTCCACACATCCCAATGGCATGAACTTTAAAGAGGGAATCTGGAAAGCCTAAAATTTCTGCAGGAAATGATCCATTTAAATAGTCTATATTTGATGACTCTATAGTCTATATTCATATTCATGACTATATTAACTGAGTTTTTTTCATCTGAGAAGTTTTATTGGAATACATTATTCTGCTGTTGAGTGTCTTCTGCGGAGCTAAGAAAAGTGTAAGAAATACATTTTCCATATGTCTGCATATTTTAAAAAGATAATCTAATTTTTAAGAAAAGGTTTGGATGTAAACGACGAAACTGTTATCTGGCAATTTGTCTCTCCCACCCTTTGTATTTGTCTGTTATAGGAATGTCAAGCTTTGGGATTTGCGGGGAAGTGAGTTTCTACCTACAAAATCAGGAAGTATAAGGGGGGAATCATTCTTATAAACTGTTGTATGATGAAATGGGATTTGAAATACACTACCTGAGAGAGACGGAGGAGAGCCAACAGGAGTTGAAGGGTTTGATGAAAAGCTGTTGTTAGTGTGATCTGGAGAATAGATCTTAAAACATAGGGAGAAAAAAAAAAACACCCTCATTCATTAAAATAATTCACATTTTTCTAAACTACAAAGTTGTCAATGCAATTCATTTAAAACTTACCAGTTACAAAATACATGTAACAATCAACTACATTACCAATATTGTCAAATGAAGAACTTAACAATTATTTTAATTTTTCAAAACAAGAATTACTGATGTGGTATGGGTTGGTGGGAAAAGAGCCAGGCTGGGGTCAGCAGACTTCAATTCAGCTCTTCGTTCCCACTGGCTGTGTGGCTATGGGCAAGCCAGGCAGATACTCTGAACTTTCCTTTCCTCATTTACAAAATGAGGATCATTCCTAAGACATTTTGCCACTTGTTTGTCAGATTTAGGCATTTGATTCCATAGCATCAGAAGGCCCAGATGAAACAAAAACTTTTACTTAGGGCACAATGCTAATATAGTGTGAACTTTTTTAATGCTCCCAATGGTAAAAGCCAACTGAAGAGACAAAATCTTAGAGAAACAAATCTCCACTTACATTTATTTATTTATGAGATGGAGTCTTGCTCTGTCACCCAGGTTGGAGGGCAGTGGCATGATCTCAGCTCACTGCAACCTCTACCTCTCGGGTTCAAGCAATTCTCCTGCCTCAGCCTCCACAGTAGCTGGGATTACAGGCATGCGCTACCCATGCCCAGCTAATTTTTGTGTTTTTAGTAGTGACGGGGTTTCATCGTGCTGGCCAGGCTAGTCCTGAACTCCTGACCTCAAGCGATCCTCCCACCTTGGCCTCCCAAAGTGCTGGGATTACAGGTGTGAGCTACCATGCCCGGCTCTCCACTTACATTTCTAAATGACCATGTTTAGCTTTTGACTAAAATACCAGATATACTCTCTGAGACAATGAAGGTACGCCATTTTCTCATCAGGGAACATGCAAGAAATGTTCAATTTTAGCTTTCTGGCAGTAGCGGGGTAAAGCAGAGAATCTGAGTCTTCCAGGTGCCAATTATGTGACAATTCTTCATGGACTTCAGTCATTGTCTTTTTTTTTTTCAAATGCCTCTTTCAAAGTGTTTTAGAACTATTCCTTGCTAAGACAGTCTTAGTTGGTCAATGTGCGCCATTACTACGTTAGAGTAAAATATGACATCAGTATAAAAAACCGATAAACCAAAGGCCAGGAGAATATTCCCAAATCCATAATTGAGTCAGGCTTAGTACCATTGCGAGGATGAGAGAAAGAGACTATCTAGATACTGGAAGCTTCAGAGCCTTCTCAAATTTTCCAGTGACTGTTCTGCACGAAAGCTAGCATTTTCTAAAAATCAAAGCTATTTGCCATTCATTTTCTAAAATTCCAAATGTCCACTTCTGATTAAAGTTCACCCTTTACAATGGTACATATGGAGTCCAAAGTCAATATTTCCTCACCGAAGCAAGTGCTTTCCCCAGAGCATCTCCAGTCTGGGAGCTGCCGGCTGCCCCGCTTCCTCTATTTGCTGCAAAAACAAAAGGCAGAATATGAAAACCAGGCAGTGAGACGTCTAACAATTTTCTATTCCTGGTCCATTTACTCACAATTTAATTGCATTTTTAATGCTAATTACAACACATTAATCTTTAATTAGCATTAATTTGTTTGCTGAGGTAGATGTCAAATATATTCATGTTACTTTTTTTACAGATAAAATATAAACCGGACACCTTGGTTTAAAGATAAAGTGGTTTCCTTGTTATGACTTTCCCCTTGCTATTGATGAGCTGGTGAATGTAGCAAGCTATGTGATGGTCATTGCTGACAAGTATGTAGTACTTTCAGGTCTCTGGAGTCCTCAGAGTCTGGCTTTTCTTTATATTATTTTATAGTAAACGGAATTATCTTCACAAATAACTTCCACCTGTTTTCAAATAAATAGAAATTTGATACATAGCAAAACGGGGTATTCGTCTCATAGTTCCACAGTACACCAAACAAACAAACAAAAATTTCCACAACAGATCTGACTAACAAGGAGAGAAAATATGTTTAATGTTTTAAATAACATATATTCTCCACATATTTAAAAGTCTGTGTAAACACTAAAAAAAGTGAACTGGTATGCTACTAAAAGTCAATATGGTCTCAAATTCCAGAGATAAAGTAAGTCTACATATTCATGAAGCTTATCTCTACTGCCTTAAACACTGGTATTTTTATCTACAGAAGAGAAGAACAAAGAGTATTGTGAATAATAAAAGACATATATTCCAGTATATAATTCAAAGCCAGCTTTCTTTAACATGTATCGTTTGAAGGTATCTTGCCTTTAGAACTAAGTGATAAAATGGGATTTCCAGGATTCCTGTGAAGTCTTCAGTATTAACAGAATGCCTAGAACTTGGGGTATGTTGTATTTATTAAAGCCTCAACATTAGCAAATAGACATAGTATCTAAATAAAACCTATTAACGTTCTGGAGGAAAGTTTTTTTCACTATTTTGTGAAATAAGAAAAGAAAAGCTTAAATCACCCAATGAATCCAAGCAAAATTTCATTAAACAGGTATATAATTTAAAAGACTTGCCAGCTCCATTCTTGAACTAAGAGAGCCTTCTCAAATGTGTTGTCATCACCTTCCACACTTTTAAAATGCAGTAGTGGGGTCAGATCTTCAGTGGTCCAATTCTATGGCTTTTCCAGGTCATAATTTAATTCTCCTGACCTCTGCTTAGCATAGCTAATTTATGCTTGTTATTTTCATATATTTATATTTTGGCTGTCTCAGTTAGATAATTTTTTTTTTTTTTTTTTTTTTGAGACGGAGTCTTGTTCTGTTGCCCAGGCTGGAGTGCAGTGGCACAATCTCGGCTCACTGCAACCTCCACCTTCCGAGTTCAAGCGATTCTCCTGCCTCAGCCTCCTGAGTAGCTGCGATTACAGGCGCATGCCACCACGCTAGCTAATTTTTGTATTTTTAGTAGAGACAGGGTTTCACCATGTTGGTCAAGCTGGTCTTGAACTCCTGACCTCGTGATCCGCCCGCCTTGGCCTCCCAAAGTGCTGGATTACAGGAGTGAGCCGAAGCACCCACCCGATAATGTTTTGATATATGCTTTATTTGGTTTACAAAACCCATACCCATATTTATTTGTTTATTGCTAAAATGCTGAAAGAAAAGTGGCACATGATAAAAAGAACACAATTACCTTGTGATAAAACAAACTTCTTTTCCATATCACAAAGTTATGATATTAAAATACATGAGTCATTAGCATTCATGATAGGTATTGTATAAGCAAGTTCTTAGAAATGAGGGTCTGACATCATACAATTGGACCGGTGAGAGCAACTCAGATATCAATAGTATTAAACATATTTAATATAAGATAAAATACAACAAATTATATCTAGTGTGAAAATGAGAAGAATTTCTGTATTAAGGAGTCCTTCAAAAACTAAAAACAGGGATTGCAGGCATGCACCACTATGCCTGGCTAAGGCAGGAGAATCACTTGAACCCAGGAGATTGAGATAGTGCCATTGCACTCCAGCCTGGGCAACAGGAGCAAAACTCTGCCTCAAACAACAAGAACAAACAAACCTAAAAACCATTATAAACAGAAAATAATAATTATGTGAAATATAGGTGACACTAACCTTTTTTCAGTATGCATTACCATCGTATTTGGGGGTACTTATCTTTTTTTTTTTTTCCCTAGGAGCAATATTTCTTATCATTATTATATACCTAAAAATTAGATCTACCAGCCAAAATAATTTGTGATATTTGCTTCATTTGAATACAGATTTTCACAAAAAGTTTGGCGCTACATTGGAAAAATCACATTATCTAACAAAGAACCTAAGCCAAAAAAGAACAAGATATTGCTTCATTACAAATAATATCTGCTACTGTAGTGGCTTTCAAAAGATTAATTCTTCCTTTAAACAACTTTAAAATGAAGATTATAAATAATATACATATATTTATGAAACTAAACAAAGTATTGAACACCAATAAAAATATTTTAGGAGCATTTAAAAACTAAATATGTATGCCCCAAAAATCACACGTTAGAAGAGGCAAGATACTATGATCATTCTGATTTCTTTAGAACTATGCCTTTCTAACTAAACTTTCTATCAGTGCCTGTTTTATGCAGGGAGATATTATGACTCAGGAAATAGAATTAAAAATAGAATCAACTGCTTACCTCATCATGTCATGAAAATATTTCAGAAAACTACAAAGGCTACTCATGGAAATCACTGATAAGAACAGACTATTTTTTAACATGAAGCCATTTTACCTTGCAACAGCTGGAGTGCCAAACCCAAGGGCTTAAATTTCAAAGCAGTTTACTGGGGCCCGTTTGCCCTTTCACTTGGAATGCCTTTTGCTCTGGTCCAGGAAACACTGGAGAAGCTACATTTTCTAGATTCCCTGAACATGTTAAGCTACTTGGGTCTTTCTCTTACAGATTTCTCTTTTTATTTGTGTGACTGATATAACAAAGGGTATAACTGGAAAGTAAATATATTTTAATTCTCAAGTGGCAGAATTTTTTTTTTTTTTTTTTTTTCATTGAGAAGTGGGCCATGTTTAGCAAGATACATCAAACCCGCATTTTCAGCTTTAATGTAAGAGGACTTGACTACTCTTTGAGGCCCAAGATTTTTATCAATTCATATTAGAGATGATCAAAATGTCCATGTAACAGAAATAAGGATGAAAACCAATGCATTTGCTTGGTAAAGACTTTATTGATTTCTACTTTTGGCTCTAATCAATTTATCTTGCCCAAGAGAAATATAATCAGTCCCTAAGTAGAGCTGTAACATACAAATGTGAATGGAAGATGAGCAGTTATTAAGAGGAACTGTAAATTTTGTAGGAGGCTTCGACACTGCCTGCCACCCAAGTATTGTTCAGATGGCTTGAACACAGGTGGTGTTGCTGGCTAGAAGATGAAGCAGAAAGAAGGGTTTTGTATCTTGGGCTACATGCTAGACCACCCTCTGTCTCAGTCTCAGCTTTGGGGAAATGTTCATTCCCATTAGAACACACCCTCAACAAAACAGTGGGATGAGCGGTGCCTTGGGATCAACTACTACAAATCAGAATTTGGAAAATGTGTTGCCCCTTTAATGCACACCCATCATCTAAGGCTGGGAACATCATGAAGGCATCAAAGGAATAAGAAGCACAATTCACACTGTGTTTGCTTGAGAGATGACTGCTTTCAAAGTAGTGTTTTCTAAACAGTGTCCGAGTGACCCTCATGTTATGAAACCATTAGAAACAGCATAACAATACCATGTGCTTATCCATAAAGATGACAAAAAGAGGGAGCATTTCCAGCACTCCTACTACAACCATTTCAAAATAAAAACTCAAGTATATAGACTACAATGCACTAATTTTTAACAAGAGGGATTCCTAGGAATTCAGGGGGAAGTTGGGCTTCCTAATTGTGCACAGGAAATAGAGGAGATTTAAATCAAACTAGTTTAATGTTCTCTGTTGGTGGTCTTGGTAACTAAGACGCCTTGACATTGCTGGATAAAATTCATATTACTTTTATGCTCTGTGCTTGTTCATCACCCGACTATTTCAAGGCTCAATATTCTTGTAAAATATAAAGTGAACATTATGCGACTACTCTAATAATAAAATTACTGTGAAAACAAGTCCTCAAGGGGAAAAGGACATAATGTTTCTACTAGACAAGGCACATACTAACATGTCATTCAAACATGTCATTAGAAATGAAAGTTCTAAGCCAGATTAATTCATGAACCAAATAGATATTCCAGGGTAATCTTTAGCATATGGTATATTAAATCAATCTTGGTAGTCTCTTCCTTCAACACTGGTTTGAGATTTAAAAACATGGAAAAGACCATGTATTAGAAAGCAGTCCAGTTAAAGACTAATAAAACAATAATAGTTATTATAACCATTATGTTAGTTATATGACCAATTCTCTCTGAGGGCAAGAGAGTGTGTGTAGCCTCAAACCACAAAGGGTCACACCCTGTGAATGTATACAGATGGTATGTCCCAATGGGGAGATAAAGCATTCTTATCCTTGAGCAGTCTCAATGGTCTGTGCTATGGTAGGAGGTCCTCTTACTTCTTTCCATCAGGAAGGGCTACTGGATACTATTGCAAATAGGAAGGAAATATGTGGCTAACCAAATATTTATGGTTACTATCCTGTAGACATTCCTATTCGCTATAGCTGGTATCTAATAACGTACTACACTTCCTCCTCCGTATGTATGCTCAGATGCAGAGGCACTGAACTGCACTGCTTCTGAGAATGCCCAGTGGCATAACATTGAAAGAGTCTGAAGAACTGCGTAGAAGGTACTGATGCTGGTAACTCCCAAAGACCCCTGACAGCTTCTCTCCTTAACTGGGTGTGTCGCCAGCTGAACTACTGTGAATCCATGCTTGTGTCCCATACATTATATTCCTCTAACTGTAGGGCTAATTAGATGACCCTTTCAATTCAGAAAGGTCTAATATGATCTCCAGAGTGTGCCAGTGAGGCTTGAGAAAAGTAGCGGACTATATGTGATGAATAAAATACCTTGTTCTACAATTCTCTTGAAAATCCATGGATGAATGTGTCATAAAAAAACCAAAACAAACAAACAAACAAACAAAAAAACCACACACCTCATTAATGTAATCCAAGTAAGCTTTATCATTCTTAAGGATTTCTCAAAAAAATGATATTGGGTATTACAGGGCAAAAGAAAACAAAGCAAGAAACACCCAGTCACTCCCCCAAGCCAAACAAATAGTAAACCTCAGTGGACATCTTCCATCTTTGAGATGCAGAGGACAGAAGAAGAAGAAAGGGAATGTGGTTACAGAGAGGTTCCTTTCTGAGAGTTCTAGAGCTTGTATCTCACCCCACTGCGTTGTTCTAGTGTCAGTTCAGGACAACTGCTGACCACCAGAAAGACATATTATAACATGACACTGAGATGAAGGGCAGCAGCCCTCTTCTAAACTGAAAAAGCAGCTTCCTAAGACATCAACACCCTGTATGAAAAGACTGCACTGTCTTGCAACTTTTTACCAAGAAAACGTGAAAAATGTGATGTCCATGTGTTAGTGCTTGAACCCCATTCTTAAGGCATTAGTATTGCTTACAGTCATTTTCTACAGAATCGTGTGTAATCTCAAACATGTGTCAGGCTATGTGTTCCCTATTTGCCAATTATTTAATTAGCTCTGTTTGTTCTTTGAGATACAGGCAACGTAATATTTCTTTACTTCCTGTGTTTCAGAATGAGTGAGTATATGCCAAATATTTTCAAAAGTCTGCAGATGTATCCTATTAATCCATACTGTTTGTTAGGGAAGTATCACTAACATCAGAAGAGAAAGCTTCTCTTCTTGTTATACAGACACACTGCCATCACTGACTTTTACCACACTCGAAAAATCAAATCAAAGCCTAAGAGAACTTAAATGTGAAAAAACATGGGCCACTCAGACATCACGCAATACTAAGGCTTATTATGCTTAAATTTTCCTCTGCATTTTCACGTACGCAATTGGTGAAAATATTATTTTAAAGAAAAGCATTCTCGAATGTTCTCCCTTAAAGTAACCTTAAAGTAATATCTGTATTTATGCATAATAATAAAGGTTTGTGCCTACAAAATGCTGAATTACCATGTCTACCTATTTCCTGAAAGATTATGCATCTTTTTATCATTCTGCTGGTGGATTTTGACAAGTGCATCCATTATATGAAATAAATTTCTAGAAAGCCCTTTCCTGAGTTCTAAAAATCTCATACTTTTGTTTTTAAATTATAGCGCTTTTATTATTATCAAGACCCTTAAATAAGGCCCTATGGTTTTTAACAAGTTAAGTCTATTCTCAGCATACAGAAGTCACCTATTGCTCCACTCTGGCTAGACCAACAAGTGGATTCTCCTGTTCATCCACAAACTAATGACAATGACCAGCTAAAACCAAGCAAAACTCATTCCCACTGAGAGTTGTGGCTAAGCTGTCTACAGCTCATGGAGATAACCACCCCATTTCCTGATATGTCCTTTCCAAGTCATAGTGCCTCTCTCTCAAGAGGACTGTTTTGCAAATCAATCAGAAAAACTTTTTTTCAAACAGCGCCTAAATATGTTTTCCTCAACCCTTGTCAAGGTTCTGCTCCACCTTCATACCTTCCTAAAAAAGAAAATTACTCAAACCACAAGTAGACAGGAAATCTGTCATGTAAAAGGATGAATGACCGGTCATCCTTCTTCATAACCAGACCTCATGACTGCAGAAAGGGGCTTTCCATTTGTCAAACCACACTGAAGTGAAATATGCTTTTCTCACTCTTTCAGTTCTGCACTGCTTTCTTTCTTCTTGTTTTTCAAATCTGCCAAAACTGCATTGATAGCTAACAAACTTCCCCATGTGACCTCTGTCTGTAGCTCTCCAAGGTCAAACTGATGCAACATATTTGTAGAAGCTTGGTTAGGAAAAGTTAAAAAAATGGAAACTCTCTCCTCAATTTGCTTCTTAGACATGATAGTGGAGTGGAGAGGCTTCGAGATGGCTCATCTCAAGTGTGAAATATATTATTGAATAAGCAGAGAGGGCATTATTGAGGCAGAAATTATATTTCCAACGTTTCAAAACACATCTCTCCTCCTTCATGAAAAACGTTCCTACATAAGTGATTCACGCTACTTCCCCAAATTCTACACACTCTCTAAAGAAAACAAGTACAAAGAGCTAAGAGGACTCAACAGCACCATTATTCTGTTGCGCAATCTTCTCTCAAAGACATACACTGAGTATTCTCCCCACTGACGCTCTAAGAGTGACATTCAGGCCAAGAAAGGAGTTAGTTTGAGCTAGAACCACAGAAAGTGATCACCTGAGAAGTCTGAGGTTTTAATAAGACCCTGGTGCACTAAGCTTGCTGCTCATCTGAACAACAAGGTGTCAAAGCTGGTTCAGAAGCAGGTAGCTATCTCCCCACCAACTCCACCTCTACCCTCCAGGGGCAGCTGGACATCCAGTTCAGTTCATTCCTCAAAGTGGGAATGCTGATCGGGGAACCACCTGTCCTACGGAAAAGACCACAGTGAACATCATGATAAATGAGAGTATGATGGCTCAGTTCATGGGGGCAGCATTCTTCTTGAATCTTAACTTATTGGTAAATGTCCTTGGTAAAAATAAATAAATTAATTAATTAAAAGCAGCAACAAATAATTTCTGGCCAACTGATGCCCAGGCATCTCCTCTCTCATAAGTGAACAAATACTTCTTCCCCTCTGAGGGACACCACAGTGTCACATTCTCCAGAAGATTAACCTCATGGAGTTATTATCAGTCACCTGAGAATTTCACATTAACCAGTCCTCGGAAGACAGTGGCACACCATGGATAAAAGCCTAGCACAATGACTGGATTTTTGGGAAGTGGTTGATAACTACCATTAAGAGTTATTCTGCTTTGTAGCTCCTAGTCTCACTAGGCTCGTCTTATGACTTTGTTCACTCTTTTTGAATGTGAAGAACAAGATAGTTTTGGTCTGTTTGAACCCTTGTTCAATCTAATGACTCGCGATGGAGAACGTAGTTAAATTTCAGTGTCTTGTGACCAAAAATACGGTTATGCTCAAGCCAGTGATTTTACTTCTGATTGGTTCATTTGTGTGTTCATTCTGTTATGTGACTAATATTTATTGCCTAATTGTTATTCAGTTATGAAAGGGAAAAAGAGGTCCTTAATGATTAAACCCTGACACCGATTGTCGGTATCAGAATTGGCATTTCTGTGACTCACCCATTATACTGTCTGTCCCGTTGGCAGGAGGCGTACAGGAAGAGGTGCTGTAATGGTTTGTGCCACTACGATGGAAAGTGGACATCGGAGGAAGACTGGAATTGATGTCTGCTGAGGAGTGTGATGGATAGCTCTATAGCAAGAAGCAGAAAAAGGTGGCCATATTTAATCATAAGGTATTCAGTGAGTTATTTTCAAATACTTTTCTCACAACTCTCTATTTTACAATGGAGACAGCTATTAGAATTTCAAAATAGCCAAGAATATATCTTGCTTAGATCTGACAGCTTTCATTTTTCAAATAATAAGTTATACAGAAACACAGTTAGCTTGGGTTTGCATCAACTGTGGAGGAATATAATGGCAATGAGGGGCATTGAGAAATGATCACAATCTTGAAATCTGCAGATTACTGTTTAAAATCATCTCCAGGGTTTCAGCGGCATAAAAGACCACTCTACTATTAATTTTTTGTGTGTGGCCTGCTGATCAAGTGGAAAAGATTCCACTATATAATGAACAAAACAACATTATGATCCACAGGGCTTATATTACATTTCATCCTGACTTTCTTGAAACTAAATGGCAAAGACTAACCAGTTTCCAATCTTCTTCTTCCCAAATTAAATTATTATTTTTGAACCCCAGCAACAATAAAATTTAGTAAATAAAAAATTTAAAAAGCACTAATGGTTAAATATCTCTCTTACTCATCAATATGTAACCATTGACTATACTGAATTAAATTAGGACCACATGACTTATTTTGGTTTGAGTCCTTTCTTTACATGCCCCACCTACAAGCAATCCTCATATAGCTGGCAATGAAAGAACAACATCTTTACAGAATCATTTGGTTTAAGACTCTGCTTTGAGTTTAATTATTACCTTAGTTTTCCAAATAAGCTGCCTTTCTTGGGTATGCCACAGTGCCTGTAAGGTGGCAAATTAGTTGCAATCTACCCATCTGCTTGGGAATGAACAGATCACTAAAATGGACATAGTAATTTACAAAAACGTGCTGAGCTATTTTGATAAAAAGCAGCTTCAAAAGTTATTCTCATAGGCATCTGAATGTGTTATGTAAAGTATTAAAGCTAAAATACACTTTTTCCTCATATGCAATATATTAATGGACGATGAGGCTTTATTGTATCATTATTGGAAACGCTCTTAAAATTGTTTATTTCAAAATTAGAGATTGAATATGATGCTGATAGTCACGGGTATTTAAAACCCAAGCATTTGCTCAGGAGGAATGAGATGATAGTCTCTTGAGTGTTGCCCTATTTACTCTGTGAGATCCATCTTGAATTCTACCTCTTTCTTGAAGAGTCCCTAACTACCTCCAACTCTTCCACCATATCTTCTCTCTGGGTCCCTAATGCACTTACATTCTGCACTATGCTCTTTAACACTTAATTATATTTTGCCTTTCATTTCTTGCTCTTTCTAATGTATTTTCACCTATATTGTAAACTATTTAAAGGAATAGAGCTTATAGTTCTGCATCCCACAACCTGCGGCTAACTACTGAACACATAATTATACCATATGCTCAATGAACAATTGGTTAACAGTTAGAATTTACTGAACAGTGGATTGAAGTATAACTTATTTGAGAGCCAACTAGTCTAAGGAAATGAATCTATGTATTAGAGGTAGGATTTTCAATGATACATGAATGTTTTTGAAAATATTACCTCTGGAAAACCAAAACAGCCCAACTTAAAGGACGTCAGTAAAAAAGTTAAGATGATGCCTTTACATCTTTCCAAGTTCCTGAGAATGCCTTCCAAATTTTTAAATTCCATGGACCTCTTTCTTTCCTTGACCCCAAAATTCCTTAGGCTACCTGTTAAACTCACTTCTACTTGCCACTTAATGAATGCCCCAGGTAGTCCATGGAATTTTCTCCAATGAAAAATAATAGTGGGCTCATTCCATAGTACAGCTAATCTGAAAGCTTAGCAGGGATAGAGCTATTTCTGCTATAGAGGTAAACACTATAAGAAAATGGAGGAAAAGAAACAGAATGTGGAAAAAAGAACAAAAAAACAGATGACGGGCTGGGCGCGGTGGCTCACGCCTGTAATCTCAGCAATTTGGGAGGCCAAGGCAGGTGGATCATGTGGTCAGGAGATCAAGACCACGGTGAAACCCTGTCTCTACCAAAAATACAAAAAATTAGCTGGGCTCAGTGGTGGGCGCCTGTAGTCCTAACTACTTGGGAGGCTGAGGCAGGAGAATGGCGTGAACCTGGAAGGCGGAGTTTGCAGTGAGCCGAGATTGCGCCACTGCACTCCAGCCTGGGCGACAGAGCAAGACTCCATCTCAAACAACAACAACAACTACAACAACAAAGAGATGACTAAGTTTAACTTCACTTCTACACAGTCCTATTCCATGTGGAATTTCTGAAGAACAGACGAACTACAAATCAGTCTGAAATGTACAAAAATCAAAAAAAGAGGAAAAGAATAATAAATATTTAACTAACTATAATAATCAGAAGATGAAACAAAACAAAACAGATAGTCACATTGGTGAGAATCTTTGGGCCCTTTTAACTTTATGTAAAACGGGCAGTAATTTGGGATTTGATGAAGGGTTAATGCTGAGTTCACAGAATAAAAGGAAAAATTAATCCCCATAGATTATAAAGATGGAAACCAATGAAATCCATGTAAATCAGTTATTTTTAGAGATTCGCAGAAAATTAGATGCTGAAATAAACTAATGAGATTTATAACTAGATTATTTTACATTAAAAACTATCTTGAAAACTACTGTCATTCAGAGATGTAATAAATACACCAGAGAATAATGTCTCTTTTAGAGGATTTAGGGATCAACTATAAGAGGTCCTCTTAGTCTCTCAATCCAGCTATTACTGTCTTTCCTGCTTGCTACAAAGGACATGAGGAGTGTGACAAAGTGTGAGGCTTTACATGCCCACTATTCATTCATTTTAACTTGTGATGCCCAAGAGTAGTGTATTTTGTGTCTAGTAACAAAGTAACTGTTGGAAATGTTTCCATTAGTGATATGCTGGTTGATAATTCAAAGATTGGAAAATATAATAACTGGTGCACATAAATAAGAATAAAATCATGCTTTGGGTTTGGGCAGGATTTCGCAACCTTGGCACTACTGAACCTTGGCACTACTGATTCTTTGCTGTGGAAGCTCTCCCGTATATGACGTCATGTTTACCAGCACCCCTAGCCTCTATGCACTGGATTCCAGTAGCATCTAGTCCCTAGTTGTAACAATGAAAATGTCCCCAGACATTGCCAAGCGTTTCCCAAAGGGAAAAACTGCCATCAGTTGAGAATTACTGAAGTAAGGGTTTATGTTACAAAAAAAATAAAAGACAACAGAACTTCCTTTAAAGGAAAATTCCAGATTCCTAGGACTGTTTCGCCCTGTAGTGCAAAGACCATGCCTAAATCATGCCAGACAGTGAGGACTCTATCCTGTTCTTAAAAAGAACCCTGCCAAGTCATTCCAAATGTAAAATCATCTACAACAACCCATTCCAAAGCTTAATCGCAAACTCCATTCATCTGAGTGATTTTGTGTGGGTATCTGTAACACAGTAATGATTAGCTGTGGGATTCTGTTGGACAGGCTAAAACTGTAAAGGGGATTTAAAGACTAAACGTTGGTAACTTGACAGTTGCTACTGAAAGTATGTGGATCTGAAGTTTTATAATTACACATTCTGTTATAACATGGCATAAAGTGATGAAGGCAATGATGTTTTTAAAATGTTTTATCTTTAGAGATAATATCAACTTGGCCAAATTATCCCCCAAATAATCCAGGAACAGCACTTAGCTTTTTCTTAAACTACCCCTTTGTTTAGTATGGGGCTAGCCAGATGCTAAGAATAAAATTATAAGGAACTACCATTATTTTCAACTGAAACGACACCAACTGCTACTGTATATTCAAAGTATTCTCAGTGTCAGATTCTTCTAAGTCACTTCAGTAAAAGATTTTCAGATGGTTAAATACTGCAAGTACAATGATAACTAGATACAATAATTCAATAGTTTCACTAACAGTGGGAAAATTCATTAGTATACGTTACAAGATAGCTTATTCATGTCCCCTTTAAAACAAAAATTCTACTCTCTGAAATCTGTTAACTGATCAGATGAAAAATGAAAATCCTGTGTTTTGTGATAGGTAAATGGCATTGCAAATATAGCTTCTGATATAGCCTATTGGGTTACTACTTCAAAATGCTCTTTTCTCTCTGGTTGATAATACTCTTTTGGTTCTGTAAGACTTTTTCTAAAAGGAATATAGTTGGTTTCCATTTTGAAATTACACTCTTTGTGCATGGAAGCACATTTTAAAGCTGCTTCCCAAGCAGTGAACTGGACTAGGATAAAATCAAATCGCCTAACTCAAAACTCTCAAGAATGACAGGAAAAGAAAGAAACACAGAAGGGAAGAAAAATTAACGTCAAATGGGCAACTCTTAAAAGAACTGAAATTCCAACATGCTGGTATAGTGCCTAAAACTTTTATTTGTAATCAAAACTTTCCTTGCTCATAGGACACATATAGTTTTGACTGATGATGAGTTCCCAGAGAATTGGAAAATGATGGTGCAGAAATGAAAATTTTAGCCAAAACGAATTCTAGCATAATAATAGTTGATATAGTTGACATTTCTCTAAGCTTTCACTCTAATATCTCCAAATAGGAGGTGGGTGAAGAGAAAATTTGAAAACAAGTCATCTGCTATTTACTGGAAATGTGCTGAAATGTGAGATAGTTTGTGATTTATACATTCAGTCTTGGGAGATGATACAAAAAGGCCCATTCCATTTCCATTGTTTGCCTCTCAGGAATGTACAGGCTAATTGACTACTAAGGCATCTCCACCACTAGGAACAACTAAATATGGATTTTCAAGGATATCAGAAATCTTAACTTCTGGAATTTTTTTGATTATTGGAGTAGGATATCAGATCCTGTTTCTTATATGTACTGGTTAAGCAAAAGAGAGCAAAGACCACATGAATCCAGAATGACTTCCTTTATCAGAACAGAAAAAGAAACCTATGTGTGGATATGAGAAGAAAAAGGGACAAATGCAAGATGAAGAGTAGTGGTGTAAGTATCACCTAGGATCACTGGATTTCCCATATGCTTTCACATTTGTAGGATTTGAGGTTCACATATTAAGCTATGTTCTTGCACAAGGGATTCAAATTTCATCTTATCTGCATCCCAAATCTCACTCAAGATCTAGGCTCTTTCCTCCCTTTAATGACAGACTTAAGTTCAACAGTGGATTCTGGGCTGTGGTGACATTTAAGGCTAGAAGAAAGTCAGTTGAGTTGTTTCCTTCAGGATAAAGAGACATACTATGATAGGTGAATGTAGGTGATGGACAGAGTGCAAACGTTTAGTAATGAAAGACTTAACATTCTAGAGCCCAGCAGTTTTCACCTGGAGTGAGGCAAAACACAGTATGAGTGGCAGGCTAGGATGGGAATTAAAATACTGAAAAATGGGAATCTGATCTATGTAGAAACCTCATGCTTTCTCTTACTGATGGAAGTCTACAGAAAATATAAACTACTTCTTTTGGATACATCACAACAGGCCAAAGCTGACATAAGCCAGTCAAGGGGAAATTAAATGCTCCTGGGTGATGCATATAACCTACTGACCATCACTCTGCCCTCTGCAGTACATCCTTTGAAACCACAGATAGCAAAAAATGACCAGGAACCACCACGTTAAGATTTTGCAACTTAAATAAGTATCTATTTATGTACTCAAGGAAGCTGACATTGTGATAAAGAAGGCACAGAGCAAAACACAATAAACAAAAGAACAATGCCAGAGAGAATCTGGAAGGATTTACAAAGGTGATCTGATCCTGTTATGTCTTTGATCACAGAAAGAATACAACTTAAGAACAATGGGTGTGTGCAATTTTTGCACTTATTTGCAGAGTCCTTGTGTACATGCACGGAAAGACAGAGGATGAAGTATAATAAACTAGCTGTGATATTCCCATTATCGTGTACATCTGCCTTACCAAACGTTCATGTGGATGCAGGCTACAGTAGCTGCTGGACTGTGGAATATGAGAAGAGTTGCCCAACATTCCTGCATAGCCAGGCTGATTCATCCCACTGGAGGAGCTCCAAGGGTCACTGCTGTGATGGCCATCTGTAAAGGACAAAGAGAACCATGACTTTCTGAGGCATTCAGCCTTGCCTTATAGAATAGGGTTTTTTCATATACTTGAAAATGACTGCCTGTTGTGTTATTCATCTTTGTGTTTGTTAGCTGATTACATCAGAAGACAGTCATCATTTCTTCCCAAGTGGCTCTATATTGTCAAACAAATATAAACACTTAAAGTGTTCTTGGTAAAAATTCAACTGTAAAAGAACAACAGAGCATACTTCTACCACGAATTATGTCAAGTCAGCAAGGTAATTACTGCTAAAGGAAACATTTCTTAGAAGTCTTCTAACCCTTTTTTCTATGAAAACCAACTAAAAAGTTAAATTGTTCCTAAACTTTGGGGTGAAAAGTATTTGAGAAATTACAAAGTTGACAAGTTTTAAAAGCATATAAAGAAGTATTAATTTTAAAAAATCTTAGATTGAAAATGTTTAATTCCATTTTTAACATACGCAATAGAATTAAAGTTGGAATTTTAATTATATTATGGCATACAGAGAAGATGAATCTCAAATATATAGTTCTTAGGATATTTTATTTGTATTTTTTGGTGTATAGCTATATAGCTATCTTAAACCTTCAGTAGCAATCCAAAGGGTACACACATGCACTAGGTGGCTATTATATTACAGATAATTTTGAGAGTCTCTGGATTTTATAAAATTATTTAAGAATTATAGAGGTTTAAAATTATATATAAAGTATCTTTCAATATGAGGTTAACCTTTTGTTAACACCATTATTAAAAACATCCCTACAGATTTTTTCATTCTCTGGGCCTGTTGGCCTACAGGTTATTATTAATAATTGCTATTGTTAAGGTTTGGTTTCCCAAGCTTAAGGGAAAAGAAGATCTACATTACTGCTAAATTCATTCATTTTTTTCTTTTTTTCAATACTTTAACAAAAAGTATTGAGTACTAGGTATATACCAGGCCATCAGCTGGCTGTTAAATGTATAGCAGATATTGCTTCCTTGAAAATAAGATTATTTTTGCCATAACATTTTATTTAATAAAGGCCTATTGAAAAGTTAGGAAATAGAAAAGTTAAATCTGACACTGTATTTCATGAAGCTCTTTTTCACTGAGTTCTTAAATCCGGAAGTTAGAATTTTGGAACTGGACTCATTTCAGATTGGGGGGAACAGTTTGTAGATTCCTCTCTTTAAGAACCATGCAAGCAAAATCATGTCTGTGATTTTGACAACTTCAGAGTTTTAACTAGAAGATGGAAATAGAAGTTAAAAATAAGAGGCCACAGTAGTGAGTTTACAATATGCCCCAGACAGTTTCTGAATATCTTTCACCTTAATTGCATATTCCTTCAAGTATTGAATTCTCAGGGCACCAAGTAACCCTCTACTGAAGGGAAGCTGATATGGGACAGGACCGTGATGCAACTGCTTCTGTGGCCATGATGTGAAAACACAGGATTTTTAAAAAGTTATCATTCATGTACTTGAGCTTTTGTCCTTAGATTACGAAGGTTTAAATATCACCTTAAATTCAAATATGAAGTTCAAGACCACTAACATTTTAAATAGATGGCACACATGACAAATAAATTGAAAACATATACCACTGAACAAAAGTCTCCTGACAATGTGATACACTGGGTGGCAATGCATTTAGGACTGTTAACACAGAATACTCTGCTTGATGCAGACTTATAAAAATACATATTCTACATAAATTATGCTTTTCACAGTAAATTAATATTTATCACATCCCATGATCTTGGCATAATGTTGTTTTGAAAGAATAGAATTAGACGTGTGCAAATTAATTGTGCTCATCATAAATGTCAACTCAATTTTTTTTGTTTTTGTTTTTTTTTTGCTTTTTGGGTGTGCATATGCAGAGAAACAAATTTGTTCCCCATATTTTGGGTGGTCTGCTAGGGAAAGGAGCCTACTGATTTAATTTACCTGGCCTACCCAGCAATGTGCACCCTTTGAGAAAGCCACTTTCCTGGGCAGATAGAAGAAATGTATCCTTCCACCATTTTTTTCAATCAAAATCTGTTTTGTGTAATGGATCCTTGAGTTGCCAATCTCTGTAAACACCTGTAGGACAATATCTCCCACTGCTCACCAAAGAGGGGACTGATGCTGAGGTAGCTACTGTTTACAGCTGAAGGTGATAAGCTTTTTGTCATGGCACAAAACGCATCCAGGTGACATAGCCTGCTGTGTCCCTTTGAGAGTTACACCTAGGATGGGTCACAAAGATAAAAGACTTCTGACACATGAGCTCTATTATGTGTGGAACAACTTCTCTCTATTCCCAAGGGAGCCATTCCACCCAATTTTATAAATTTCCATGGAATTTCACATGTGAACTAACAAACTAAAAGAGCTAACACACTGAAGGGAAGGAAGATTAATATCTTTTAATGAGAACGACTTTGAGTGTGTCCACTATAATCAGGCTGCTTCCCTGGTACTCTCTGCCCCAAATGTGCTCCCCTTCCTGTGACATGGCCCTTCCTAGAGGTGCATAAAGAAAGAAAACCCATGGCCCGTAGACAAGGCTTATACAAATAAGGTTTTCATACCTGGGCAAAAAGAGTTAAATTTTTGCACTCAGGGGTTCTTGGTAAATTCCTCATCTAAATTCAGGGCATTAACTTGGTAACTAGATAATTACATTAGAAATAAGTGCCACACACATATCAGGATGGAGTCCTCAGGAGCATACTCCAAGTGGTTCATTCTTGAAGTAGCTGCTGTCATTTCAAACATCTTGGTCTTTTTAAAAATTTATTTATTTATTTATTTATTTATTTATTTATTTATTTATTGAGACGGAGTCTCGCTCTGTTGCCCAGGCTGGAGTGCAATGGCACAATCTCGGCTCACTGCAAGCTCCGCCTCCCAGGTTCACGCCATTCTCCTGCCTCAGCCTCCTGAGTAGCTGGGACTACAGGCACACACCACCACACCCAGATAATTTTTTGTATTTTTAGTAGAGACAGGGTTTCACCATATTGGCTAGGATGGTCTCAATCTCCTGACCTTGTGATCTACCCGCCTTGGCCTCCCAAAGTATTGGGATTACAGGCATGAGCCACTGCACTCGGTCACATCTTGGTCTTTTTTGAGCAGCAGAAAGGTATACGCTATCCGTGGCAAGACTAAAAGCTCAGTGTAGGGACACACATCCATGTATTTAAACATACTGGATAATTCTATATTTTCTATATTTGTCTTCTCCCCCAAAAGTTGGGTCTTTTATCCTAAACCAGTTACTATGTTGGGACAGAACTTTCACCATGTAATATTCCAGTCTGTGGTAGGTTACTTCATCTTGGAGCCTTGTTCTTACCTACAAATTAGTAAGTGGATGAAAATTTTACGTAAGGTTATACATTAGGCCAACTTGTTCCCAGCTGGCTAAATCCAGGATGTTCTAAACATACATGAAGATGAACCACTTCTAAACTAACAGCTACATCGTCTTGGGGATGGTGAATATGCTGAAATGGTTGGTCATGCATGGAAGACCAGCAGGAGCATTGGCTCTAAGTGAAGCAGATCAATCTAATCTTAACCCATTACTGCTCAAAGGGGTTTAATTGTAAAGAAAGGCCTAGTACAGTTTTAATTAATAATCAATTTTTAAGGAATTCAATTCCTAAGAAGAGTATGACTTCAAAAATTCTACACGCGTCTACTATTCCACTTCTTTTGCCCTATCTGTGACATTAAGTGACCCAGGAAGGTGCTACCCTGTGGCCTTTCCCTCAGAAGCAGCAGCATCTTACCTTGCATGAAGAAGGAGCTAGGGAAAGTGCTGGTTGCTGGTTTGGAGGAAGGATAGCCTGGTGAGTCCCTATTGTAGTCGGCAGTGCTTGCTGATGGAGCATAGACCTGAGGAGAAAGAACCAACTGAGTTTTGCTTTTTGCATTGACCAAAGCATCTGAAGTTCCATTCTTTTATAAGAAGTAGGCAGAAAGTGCTACATTTCTACTCTTTCCAGTTTAAATCTGAACAAACCCTAGAAACAGTGCCCTTTCTGAACACACTAAAATAAAAACAAAACAAAACAAAAGCTCAGTGTATTTGTGTGAATAGAAAATAACCAGGTGTGTTATATTCCAGTCGATGTAAACCATGTCTAGCTGTAAATACGCTGTATAATGCCCATAGGGTAATCCTGTGAGTCTAAGCACTTCTTTCTTTTTCTTCTAAACACAGATGGTCCATAAGCATGTAAAAAAGGTAAAAACAGAAAGACCTGCATCAAACCTCTTCAAATGGTAGAGTAAAAACTCTACCTTTCAATTAAAAATTTCACTTTTACAGAGAGGAGGTAGGGAGGGGAGGGGGGAGCAGACAGAGAGAGAGAGAGAGAGAGAGAGAGAGAGAGAGAGAGAGAGGGAGAGACAGAGAACACAAATGAACTATCCAAACCACAGAAAATGATAAATATATCTTAGAATATTAAATTCCCACAGTGTCAGCTTTTTGCAGAGATGCATGAAAAAGGCCATTAAAAGCCTGGATCTACATAAGACCACCAACAATCAGTGTATGCAAAGGAAGCGGGAAGAGGGAGCCCTCCTTTTTCGTGCTTATTATATTTGTGTGTACAATAAACTTAAAAAGTGTGCCAAAAACCTAATTTACTCACATTCATTTACTAATACTCATGAGACTTGGGAAATCAATTCTTTATAAAAATAGCCTGTGTATTTTCTTGTTTATGTTTTCTTTAAACAGGACAGCATATTAGAAAAGCACAAATTCATAAGGTATAGTTTAACTTCAATTGGTTTTCCCCCTTGCCTTTTCTGCTAAATATAATTTTTTTAAATCCCCATTTTCTTTTGCTCTCAAAGTTCCTCTCTCCAGATGGTCAGAAAGACTGAAACACTGTCATCCTCTTGATGAAAATGGATACCTTCCTGCCTCCATTTTGAAGCAGGCAGCAGCTCACAAAATTGGCAGTGAGCCTACAGTGATATTCACAGGTCACAGTAAAAGGAAAAGAAATTCATCAATAAAAAGGCAAGTGCAGGGTTACCAAAAAATAACTCTCATTTTTTTTACAGTGCACACAGAATAAACACCCCAAGAAAAAATTATATAATTGCTCTCAGAACACCATGAATCATAAACTAAGCATTAATACAAGGTTTAGGATTTCACAAAGCATAGGTCCACAGAGACAGATGTGGGAAAATATGCATCTACATCCATACATCAAACAAACGCTACACATGCCCCAAAGTGCCCTTGAAAATTGGGAGGTCCTGGAGCTTTAAAAAAACAAAAACAAACCAGAAAAGCCCACTCACACTTTAGAAAACAGGGATTTTTCTTAAGGCACTAATGGATATAAGCCCTATATTTCATTGGACTTTATTTTGTGATTTTCATCACATTTTAAATGTATAAACGGTGATTTGCTTCTATTTCCAGAGGGCTTACAGTAAGGAAAAAAACTTTTTTGAGTATTTTTAAGAAACAAAGAATAAAACTTTGGCTAGGAATCCAAAAACAAACCAACAATCTAAGTTCTATCAACCAAATCTCAGAATTTTCTTGAGAACTATTAACTAACAAACAGTTTGTGAATTACTACTAAAGGTATTTAGAGAAGGTCTTGAGAGAAAGCTAACAAGATGAAAGAAACATCACGGGAAAAGGGGAAATTGAAAACTGACAGAATGATTGTAGTGTGACTATAATATATCTACATGCTATTAGGCTGACAGCAATCTGTCCTCAGTATTAACATAAGCATAAGCTAAGTGTACTATGGAATATTCCCAAATTTCAGAAATCAATATATTTATTATAAAACTAAAAGGAATCTGTGACCCATATTATTAAATCGCCTTACGTTTTAAAACAATATCTATTTTTTCTATATACTGTACTTTTAATTGCATATTCTATTACATTATCCTTAAACATATATATCATTATGTCAACACCATTTGATGACACCTAATTTTTTTTTTTTTTCCAATTTGGATAGAATTACTTGGCATTGCTTTTGGAAGATAAGGAAAAATCTTTGGTTAATGTTGGTTATTTACAAGGAGACTACCTTGACTATGAATTATAATCAAGCTCAAATATCTAAGAGTAGGTCACTTACCCCAAGTTCATAAATATTGGCTGCATGGAGAAGAGTATCTATGGGCTTGAAATGTTTTTAGGTTATATTATACTATGCAATTTCTATTCTTCTGCTGTTGTAGCCAATTCAAGACTTTTTAGATAAGATGAAACTCTTTGTTAATAGGCAATGGATCACTGTTTATAGTTTTTTGTATAGACAATTTCTACATATTTTATACATTTTCTTTATATAATAATTTACAAATCAGGTACAATTTTATTCATCTTCCATTTAGATACTTTATCATTCTTATCTCAAAAGTTATTTTCAAGGTAAGATCTCTATATTTTTATTTATATAAATAAATAAATATCACATATAACTATACCTTTTTAGAGAAGGGAACCAACGAATTTTAGTTCAACCTCCCACATTTCAAATATAAGAAAACTCAATAATGAAATGGTCAAAGAAACATTACTCTTTTCACCGTTTGACAGGGTACTTTTATTTAGAATGGTGGCAGAGATATAGATGGTATTTACGAAAACACCATGATCATAATATTCACAGTTCAGTTTATCTCTAATGGTTTAATCTTTCATAACCTGGATGACCAGTAAACTGCTTCATTATTTTTACTTCAGTTAACTCTTTTGCCAATTTCTCAATCAAGCTTTCAAAGTATGGGTTTCAATAAGGTATTTGATATTGACATTAAATTCAATAAGAAAAGCTCATATCCATTCAGTTTTTGGTGAAAAGCTCATATCCATTCAGTTTTTGGTATTATTATTCTAAGTATATAGAAAGTTTAACAACACAATTGTTAAATAAAATAGCTTCATTTAATCAATAGAATAATAACAAACATCCCAGATCTCTTCAAAGAGTTGAAATTATTTTTAATGACTAACACCAGAAAATGAGTCCAATCTAACATGAAATAAAAATCCCAAATTCTAGTACCATGTATTGGAGTGACCCCAATGATGAAATATGAGGAAAATCTAACAAGAAACAAATACCTATCCTTGAATTTTTCTCCAATAATATGCTTAGATCAAGGTGATCGCTGGCATTCTGATTTCTCCCACAAGAGTAACTAAAGAAGTGTGAAACTTTTGTTGTCAAAACTGGAAATGGAAAGACTTGGTGAAACTCATAGGTCACAGCCCTTTTAGTAAATTATTTGTTGAGTAAAAGCTTCATGGAAAACTGGTAACATAGTATATTTAATATGCAAAGTTAGCGCCATTATCTCTTCTCTTATAATCCTGAATTTAGCAGACAATCATACATATAGAAACCCTGAGTTTAACAAAACTCTCTAGATAACACAACTTTGAATTGACAAAAGTAAAAAAGTTTTCATTTTACAGATTTAATTTTCTTTTTTGTAATCTGAGAAGTATTACAATGGTACATTAGCTGTTCCATTCAATGTTTCCAACTATTCTTTCTGCACTCATCAAAGAAAAAACAATTTAATTTTTTCTAAATGAAACCTGTGCCTAACAGAAAAGAACAACAAGCAAGCACAGAAACCAACAAACAAAATGAAACAAAGGTATGCCTCCTACTCTTTTCCTTATGAGGCTCTCATTTTTACTGGTCTTGGCATATCAGTTTCACTTATGGACATTTTAAAGTAATAATGATTACTCATTTGTTTAGGGCCTCTTGTGGAACAACTTTGGTGGCAGGAGTTTCACACACATTATATCGAACCTTCAAAATGATCACACAAGGTGGATATTATTAATAGTATCTTTCCTATTTCACAAGGCTGACATATCATAAGAAGGTCAAGTGTATTGCCCCAAACCAGCTTGGGTCTGACTGCGAGTTCCACCATTTATTAACTAGGCAATTTTGGACCAGTTACTTTTAACTCTGGTCTTCGGGTTCCTGCCTGTAAAGTGGAAATGACAATGCCTGCTATGCAAAGTTCTTGTGAGAATGAGATGGTATAATGTGTGTAAAGAAACTGGAATGGAACCTGGCACAGATTAATCATACAAAAAACATCAGACATTAGTTGAAGTCTTGTTGCCATTGTTTTTATTATTTGGACAAATGTGACTTAGGAATGTTAAGCTATCTTTCCAGGTTACACATTTTTCCAGGGGTAAAGCAAGGATGTGAACTGATCATCAAAGTCTATGTTCTTTCCATTAAAAAAAAAATTCCTCGCTTTTAAAGGGCAAAAAAGGTAAAGAAAATCTATTTTAAGCTACTAACACGAGGCTATACTTGAGTCATAGTTTATAGAAATAGTCTTGTGGGGTCTGATAATGACCTTTTAAGAAAACAAAATGTCAGCCAGGTGTGGTGGCTTACATATGTAATCCCAGCATTTTGGGAGGTTGAGGTGGGCGGATCATGAGGTCAGGAGTTCGAGACCAGCCTGGCCAACATAGTGAAACCCCATCTCTACTAAAGATACAAAAAAACATTAGCCAGGTGTGGTGGCGGCCACCTGTAATCCCAGCTACTCGGGAGACTGAGGCAGGAGAATCGCTTGAACCCTGAGAGACAGAGGTTGCAGTGAGCTGAGATCGTGCCATTGCACTCCAGCCTGGGCAAAAGGGCAAGATTCCATCTCAAAAAAAAAAGAAAAAAGAAAATAAAATGTCATAATGCATGTTATGGTGAAATCAAGTACATGTTAAGTAACCTGCTGCTTCCTGAAGGGGAAACCTTAACTCTGAGGGAATAAAGAAAAGCGGCTTCATATCACATCGCCGTATGTGGTTGGGTGGTAGCCAACTGATTGCCCAGTAGACCTTTACTACTTCTCCACATTACTACCCCTTCGTGATTCTGCCAGTACCATCTGAATATATAATTTCCAAAGAAAAATCAGTTCAGAATCACTGAAACATTGTAATTGAGGCTTTCAGACCCTTCAAGAGAGTTACTGTATGTTCCATGGAAAGCAGAAAACAGCAAAGCAGAATTGTGCCACAGACGCCAAAGTACTAGCTAGGCTCATTCAGTAACTCAGGCCTTGGGAAAGTTCAGAAATATTCCCAACTGCGACAGTTAAACACTCAAATGCCAAGAGTTTACTGTGTGCCACGGATGTCCACAGAACTACCCTTATGCTTTGATGCTTCTCTCAGCGTCTATTGGGAAAACATACTTGTAGGTGATTAGCTTACTATTCAAGAAACTGGGTTGGACCCTCAACTCTTAATATTTTTTGAAGGACATAGGTCTCAGTAAGAAAAATGAATGGTTCCAGTGCAGTGATACGTCCATATTCAGAAGAGTTAAGATGGACCCTGTAATTGTCCTATGTGACCAAGATAAAGACATTGCTAGCTAACCCATAAACAAGGAGAAGATGTACTCAGAAGAGACAGCCTCCAGACAGTACATATACAGATTTGGCAGGAAACTAGAAATCACCCAGCTCTGGAGTCTGACCGATTAGGTTCAAATTCCAGCTCTCACAATTCCTTGCAAGGACATAACAAAGCAATTTATCTCTCAGAACCTCAGTTATCTTATTTGTCAAATGAACCATTGTTGTGAGGATTAGGGATAATATATGTCAAGCATAATTCCTAATCTGTCATGGGCACTCAATAAATAGGATTATTAATTCTATCTCATAAGAGGTACTCATTACTTATAATTATTTTTAACAATGGGTCTAGAAAGCTGCTGTCCAACTGGCAGTCATTAGTAATATGTAGTTATTTGAATCAAACTCAACCAAAGTTAAGTAAAATTAAATGTTCTGTTCCTCAGTCACAGTAGCCATATTTCAAGTTCTCAACAGCACATGCAGTCACTGGTTACCATACTGAACATCACCAACATAGGACTTTCCCATCACCACAAAAAGGTGTACTGGGGAAGTCCCAGTGTAGAGCCATGTTCATCCAAGAGGAAGGCACTGGGCCATGTTTGCCACTCGCTGTCAGGACAGCTATCACAGTAAGCCTAACTCATGTAAGACTTGCTCTCCCTTTAGGCTGGGAAAGCAGGAACTCTTCTGGAGTGCTAGTGGGAGAGGCAAGTTCTAGGTATCCCTGCTAGGCATGTAACTGCTGTTCAATAAATGTTGACTGTAATGAATGGCAGGATACTGAGATCTTAGCTTTATTTATTATATTTAGAGTCCTTCGTACTATTGCATATTTCTTAAAGTCTTTTTTTCTAACCATCTGCCAAAATACTTGCAAGTTGTGCCAAACAACACACCATGAAAGAGTATCTATGACCCCAGGTTTCTGGATATGTAAGAAGTAAAAGGAAGAAACTCTTAATCTGCAATTTAGACCTTGGCCTCTAGTGTTTTTGACAAAGAAATTACAGTTAGACATGGTGTGATCACTTTTTATGGACAATAAAAGCTGAATATATTTTTAGCTTTTTTTTTGCTGTAGTGTTTACAATACTGATAATTGTAATTATCAGTATAATTGGGTCTCTCTATTCCATATTCTTTCTTTGTTTTTAGTACTATTAGTCAAAATCTTTTTCTAGCTTTTTTTTTTTTCAGACGTTCCTTTCTCTTTCATGTTACTTTCACATCTGCTGCCCTCTGTCTTGCCTCTTGGCATCATCTTTTTAAAGCTCAAATGAGTTCAACTTCGTTTTGTAAAGGAGTCAAAGGAAGAGGTGAAAGGACTTACCCCAGGGCCTGGACAGAGCCCAGGTTCCTGACTTCTCTGCCAGTTTTCCTGGCATTCTCCTTCCTAAAATCTTTCCTAAGTCGCTAACTTAAAGATTCCAATGGGCAGTCAAACGGCATGAAAGATTAGTCAAGAAATGCAAGAAGTAGAGTTGTGTAATGGCAGTTAATCATACTCAAAGGCACAGGACAGTGCAGGTGAACAGTCCAAGACTGCAAACAACCAAAAACCAAACCAAACCACAGGATTTAAGCTCATTCACCTCCCATATTTTCAGTATTATCAAGTCAAGGAATATTTACTAACGGAGGAAGAAGAATCCTCCTTCATGCCCAAGTGATGGCTAAAGGGCGATTTCCATTATCAAATAAACAGGAAATGTGCTTAGAAATAACACATACATGTCTTAAGTATGTTGACAAATAGGAGGGTATTTCTCATAAATGGAAACATTTCACCGGTATAAGCTGTTAAAATTGTGACACTTTTACTCCATCTAAATCAGTTGGAGTATTTAAAAGAATTAATCAAGTAGTTCTAAGTGCCCCAAAATAATTCATGGTAAGAAGAGTTTTACTCCTCAAATTCTCTTTTTTGGTAGTCTAAAAAAAAGAGTATTTCACAACTATCAAAAAGTGTAAAATGTACCATTTATATGTATGATTTTCATATTTTATTTTTACTAACTGAGCAATGACCCATCTTCCCTCTACCAGGACGCACCACAAAAACCTACGAAAAAGAATATACATATTTCCCCAAAAAGAAATTCCCTGAGCATCTTACTATATTTAGAACACAAATCACTTCAAATATACATCCATATCTATACACCCCATCACAAAAATCATATAATTTTCTCAGCTTCTAAATATCAGCTGAGTCATTATTCATTCATGAGCACATTAAACCTGAGGCTAAATCCTGTAAGTGAATTTCAGCCAAGAGGTGTTTTTCCCTTCTCATCCACCAAATTTCCTTTCCCGTTTTAGGAAGTCGCAAAACGGTAAGAATTTCAAGCTCCTTCCTTGTTTGTAACTGTCAATCAAATTACAGAATGGAAAAACATCAAGAGGATCCAGGAGACGGCACCAGGAAGCAGCAGGGACCTGGGCGATCCACAAAGGAGCAGGAAAGGCCTGAGCAGGCAGGGATGGCCAGAACACAGCCCTGCATTTCTCTACCAGTGCACTCAGCCTGCAAAGGCACAGTAAAAAAAAAGTGAGCTGTGCCGATTTAAGTGTGTGCCTTCTGTGTGCAAAGCACGAAACCCTGGCGTTCTTCGTGGCTAGGCCTTGTAATTTCTTCTCTTCAATCAAAAGTCAACAATATTCGCTTACGTTTTTCATATAGCTGGCTGCAGTGTATTTTTCAAATTGAATTTCAAACTCTAAACAAAAATGAGTCAGTAGCCTTTGACATGTATAGAAATTTCCAAGGGGGAAAAAACACTGCTTCAATTAAAACAAAAGAATTTAAGACAGAACCACTAATAATTAGAAAGAATAATATGACAAATTAAATCTGCAGAGTGGCTCATTATTTTGGAAGTATTTTCAGTGAGTTATTATTCCAACTCTGAGGCAGCAAAACTTCCAGGAGAGATGTCAGTGGGCTCACTCTGCTATGACGTCATAGTGATGTTATAGCTATAGAACATTTGAGATTTAAGCTATTTTCCCCATTATCCTACTGAATTCCTGCAGCCATCCCAGTGACATATGCAGGGATCACCAATGAGAAAAATAGAAAATAAGTCATTTTCAGAAAAGAAGTCATTATTTATATCGTTTACACCCATCAGCTGTATTGCAGCCAAACTGTACATACACTCATTTTGCTTACATACAAACCCTTTTGTTTCATTATCATCCCAATTTTATGGCTAAGGGATCTGAGGCACAGAGAGGTTAAGCAACTTGCTTAAAGTCAGGCAGCTAATAAACTGGCAAAACTAAGATTCAAAACCATGTAGTCTTGTTTTGGAGTCTGAGTTTTTAAATACTACAACAGTATCTCCTGGTAACTAAGAATTCTCTCCGTGGTGCTCATGGACTCCTACCACAACCCAGCTTTGTAGAGTCCTAGGTCCCCTATACTGCCTGGCCATTTAGCAGCCTAGAGCTGTTTTGCCCATAGAGAAGAACACAAGGTCATCTCAGTCAGGGCAGCACAAAGGAGGTTCTTGTGTGTTACCGCAAGAAGCAGGACCATTCATCTGTCTTCCAGACATGAAGTTGAGCTCAGATGCAACAGGTATTAAAACACTTGTTGAATACTACTAGAGATGGAGAGAGGTGAAGTAATTGGCTGAGAGTTACACTAGGGTTTAGTGGTGAAACCAGACCCATGACTAGATACCAGCACACTAAACTCAACTGATTAAAAACCACCAGATTATTATCTGAAGTATTAAAGTGAAGTATGAATACAGTCTTGTCTATGCGTACTAGCCTCTGGCTCCAAACACTTCTTTTTATTTTTACACCTGCATTTCTCTTGCTCTTGGCAATAACTGAGCAACATTCTGTGTTTCCTATTACTTTCAACATGGTGTATCAGAGGAATGCCCACTGCCAACATGATGAGTACCTTGGCCCTAGCTGAGAGTGCCTTAAACTGATTAAGTTACACCTGGCTAAAGATCTCTTGAAACACTTAATTGCTTAAAATTTGGTCCAGGTGAAACCCTGACTTCTTCCTGGTTACACTCCTTATGTTACTTATTCATGTGGGAGTTGGCTTCATTACCAGGCTCAGGGTTGGCACAGATAAAAGACTGCGGATGCTAAGCACATCACAACTCTAATATGTTCTAAACACCTAACTAAGTTGTTCCCAAACTTTTATTTACCAAATGCACTGATGTGCATGTGAAGAAAGTCAAGGTAATGTTAAGGAGAACCTGATATATTATTTCAATTAACCATTATTGCTTCTGGTTATCTTAAATCTTAAACAGATGTGACTAAATTATTTTTATCTCTGTTTACACCTATCATATCAAATTCATGATTGTCAATTATGTCTAATAGATCATCTCCCATCTCAACACTTTCTCCCCCTTTAGCAACCAATTGCTTTTTGTTTTAGATGATGACTACTGTTTCATTAGGAGGTGTTGGAACATCAAAATAGATTTGGTTATATCTGCCAAAAAATAGCTTTGTGACCTCTGAAAGCACTGTTTTATCCATTAAATGAGGGCACCACGTCTTCCAGATGAAAACAAATTCTATGACTTTACAATAAAGACAGAAATTAATTTTAGGTTTACTCCAATGTTGATTGTTATTTCTTCTATACCCTATTGTACACTAAGAAGGCCTGCTAAGGATAGCCAGTTGCAGAAACAATAAGGTAAAAACAGCATTACTTTAAAAAAAAAAAAAAAAGTGCAGGTGTGCTTGGGCAAATGTGTATGTGCATGTAATGCCTGGCACAGAATAGGTTCAAAACTTTACTAAGTGCATGCATGCATGAATGAATAAACACACCACACACGAGATACACGTCAAACTATGAATAACATCATAACACAGAGAAAGATAAACATTCATTGGTTCTGCCAAAATAGACTTTAGTGCATTCCACTTCTCTAATGTGTTTAGGGCTGAGCTTTCTTTAGAAAATGGAATTACCTATAATGGTCCTAAAGATTTTAAGAGCACCATTCCCCACCCTTTCCCTTTGAACTCTAGTCCACAGGTTGATGCCTGAAGCCTAAAGCTGACATGCTTAAGAAAGGACTTAAGCTCAAATAAATTTAGATGCGATTGGAGTGAACAAGTTAATTTCATTGCTGCAGACTTTTGTCAAGGTATATTACCAAGAGGGGTAAAAGCCTACATCCCTGGAAGAGTTTCCACAGTCACAAACCCACTTTTCATCACATCTCCAATCACTCCCTGTCTTTGGGAAATGCTGTCACAGTTCGTTAGCAGTAATTACACTTCAGTTCAATGAGGTCTCAGATCTTTTTCCAATAATCAATTTTTAGAAAGCATTTTTGGAAAGCAGAGAAGGTATGAGGGTACTGAGAGGGTGTTAAAAGAAGGGAAAGCGGTACAAAGAAAAATGCTAACTACATTATAGTTTGACCTTTTGCACACAACCCTAAAGGCGCTCTTCTTATTTCTGCAGTCCCGAATGTCTTTAGTGCTGTGTTTGTACCTAATAAGCACAGACAGCCAAAAAGCCATCATTCTTAAGTACTTATTCCTTCCCAGGAAGCAAGAGCAGTCAGGAAGAAAGTTGCATGAGACACAAGCAGAAAGTCACACTTTGAAGAGTCGACATTCAAGCAATGAAAAGACAGTGAGGCCAAGATTTTAACAGACATAAAATGATAATAATAATACTCAAAGAAACATTTCACAAAAGAAAATACACGGGTACTTCTCTAGATATATTCCTTGATCTTGAATTTAATTATGTAAAGGAAATTTGACAAAATTCTACCATTAGTCATTATTAAAAGTTCCTATCTTCATAGTATTTTAAATCAAAAGGACTTTTCTCATCCATTATCTTCTTTAATCCTCATTTTGAGATGGATTATCTATCCAAGTGGTCAACCACGCTACCCATCTTATACATTCGGGAACATAAGCTTGGAGTGGGTTAAGTGCTTTCCTTTTGCCATGAGTCACATGACAGAGTAAGGGCAGGAATGGGGTTATAACCTAGGTCTTTTCACTCGAAATCCTCAGTCAGAAGTTAGCACTTGATCAGAATATCCTCCCAAATCACCTACTGTCTAAGGAATCTGGTGGACAACTTCTCATATTTGTTAAAGATATCTAATAGTGCTAAGTAGAGTTATAAATGAATGCTGCTGTGCTTTGAAGCATCAAACTTAACTCTGGGTGCTTTAAACAGATGCCTTCATCTTCTGCTTACCAAGAGAATTGCTATGAACAGTGAGTTTCCAATCTGGTAAAGTTTTGAACAGGAATCACTGCCATGGTACACTGTAAAATTGTTACCTCATCTTCCCTTTCATAAAGCTGAAAAAAAGTATGAATTATCTTTTTTCTGTCAAAACATACGGCCCTAACTACTTTCAACTGAAAACAAAAGCATGAAATAATTACCAAATGTATGACTCTGTGGCACAGATTGAAATGAAAAAAGTAAGTATGCAAGTTGTCAACATCTATGTCCAATCAGATGCTTCTCTGTCTGTTACCCATTCAAATGCCCACCCTCTTCCCTCATGCCCAGGGCAAACTTTTAGGTGAAATCAACCAGCAATATTTCACTAATTTAACTCAGAGCGGAGCTTTTAGCTAGCACAAGGCTAGGTGCTTTGGTAAATTACATACAAAAAATTAGAAGGGCAGAATTTTCACTAGGAACTAGTTGGGAAATTTATGATGTACAACGAGCAACTAGAAAATGTGATAAAGTGAGTCGTCTTTTGTACAAACCATATGTGCTAAAGAAATGTAAAGGAAGTTATCCTATAGGGTTATTCAAAAATATTTCTTAAAGGAGGCGAAAGATTAAGAAGGGCAATAATATTCCTGAAATAGGACCAGAAGAATAAATGATCAACAATAATTAGCTCATGACTTCAGGCATATTTAAAACATAATTGAGTTGGCTTTCTCTAAAATTTTAGGTATGTTTTCATTTGATCGAATTTTTTCTTAATTCAAAAAAATGTGCTACTGGCTACCTCAAATATTCTTCCGGAATGAGGAGGGCATAAATAAATGTGAACAACAGCAATTTCTTTAACAATAAAAATTATAGTAAGAATGACCCTTTCATAATTCTTTCCAAGAAATGTAAACTTTGTTAATTAAATTACTTTGTTCAATAATTTTGGATTTTCAAAAACAGAAATGTAAAACCCAGATGACTGCTTAAAATTAAGAGAAGCAGTTTAAAATTCTCAGTGTTGATGAAATTAATGAGAAAATGTCTTTACAAGAAGAGCAGCAGTTTTACACAACAAAAGGCTCCGTCGTGTAAAATCTAAAAAAGATTTCTGTCTTCTTTGTCTTCCTTGATAAATTAGCATCTAGTGAGAATTTAAGAGAAATATACAGAAAGGTTAAAAGAAGCAAGGAATGTTTCCTATTTTTCTTTTTCCTGGGAGAGAAACATTCATTAAAAGAGATAGTTCTTTGTTTACATAATTAGGAAATATTAGGTCCTATGTCTGGAACTTCCTAATCTATAAATAGACATAAATGAATATGTGTGTGTATATATACACACACAAATATGTATGTATATGTATGTATATATGTATATGCATATGTATATACACATATATGTATACATACATGTATATACACATACACACATCCGTTTATACACATTATGCATGTATATTTACACATTATTTACACACATTATACATACATACATATGTGTGTGTATTTTTAGCGTGTATGTGTGTGTATGCCTGTGTGTGTATATAACATCAAAATTAAAGGTTTATAAAGCATAGAAGTAGGGGGATGGGAAGGAACTGCTTAATGGGTACAGTTTCCTTCTGGGCTGAGGAAAATGTTTTGGAATGAGACAGATGTAGTGATTGCTCAACATTGTGAATGTGCTAGATATTACTGAATGGTTTACTTCAAAGTGGTTAATTTTACATTATGTGACTTTCACCTCAATTAAAAAAACAAAATAACACATAGTAGCAGGCCCTTAACTTACATGTTGTCCTTCAGAAAAAAATATCAGCAAGGGCCCATCCGTAGGGAGATGGAATTCTAGTAGAGAGGACAAGATGACGGCCAAATTTCTTAAGCAGTAAGTCTTGTTATCAGTTGCTACGTGGAACATTTAGGTAAATAATGTAGCTATTATTAGGAGAGGAGGCTGCCTTTTCGCTGAAATAAAAACGCTCTCTTAGCAAAGTCACTCATGTTCTCTTTGTTAGCAAACTCAATGTTCTTCATTCTACCGAGAAAATGAACCTACGATTTTTCCCTCATTGCCAAAATGTCTTCAGAGAGTCAACTGGCTGTAAATAATGATCCCTAATGTGCTCCACAGAGCAGGAGACATCTTTCTAGATTTGGTTCCATCATTAATAGATGGAGGCCTCTCAATCTCTTTCTCAATCTTCAATATTTATTTGAAAAATGTAGTTCATAGCATTTGCCACTGCAACAAGACACTGACAAAACACTGAAATAGTAGGGGCCCTACGGTATTTAATTTGTAGAGCATGTCCAGCACCTTAATGATGCTGAAAATATTTTTTGATGTTGATGAACCTCAGTGTTCTTAAACTGAAAGTTTCTTGACATATGGATAAGCTATTCAGCTCTTTTTTCCAGTAAGTCCGAACAGGATTGTGTACTAACAGTATAATATGGAGGGGAATACGGAACAAATATTAGGGAAGAATGAGCTCAATTTTCATTAAATATATTTAATCTTCTAAACTTTCCAATGACTTTTTTTTTTTTTTAAAGAAATTCATATCTTGGCCAGGTGTAGTGGTTCACGCCTGTAATCCCAGGACTTTGGGAGGCCGAGGTGAGCGGATCACTTGAGGTCAGGAGTTCAACACCAGCTTGGCCAACATGGTGAAACTCCATCTCTACTAAAAATACAAAAATTAGCTGAGTGTTGTGGTGGGCGCCTGTAATCCCAGCTACTCGGTGGCTGAGGCATTAGGATTGCTTGATCCCAGGAGACGGAGGTTGCAGTGAGCTGAGATTGCACCACTGTACTCCAGCCTGGGCGACAGAGTGAGAATCTGTCTCAAAAAAAAAAAAGAAAGAAATTCGTATCTTATGTGAATTATCCAGGTCATATCCCCCGATAAATACTATGGGCTCCTTAGGAGCAAAGATTGTGGTTTAGAGCACCTCCAACACAATGGGTTGCCCAAAGCAGGTACCCAATAAATAGGTAACAAGGAAGACAGCCAAAGCAGAAGAGAACCAGTCCTTCCCTTAACTTACAAAGTTCATGCAGCAGAATTTTAGGGTTGAAGGAAAGTATACATCATGCACCCTTTTTCAGAAAAACTGTCCTCTGAATCATGAGTGGCTTCCATAGGTGTCGTGCATGGGGTGAACTTCCGGCCTTGTACCAGGAAGAAGATATCATATGGAGATGACCCAGATGTGAAAGGTATCAATGCCGCAATTCCACAGCTGTCCAGCATTGGATGTGCAGAATTTCTCAAGAAGCTCATCCATGTAGAATTTACGAATATCTTGGAGTTGCTATATTTGTGATATCTGTACCTCACTTTCTGCATCCAGATTTTATTTTTATTTTACTTTTATTATTGTAGGGACAGGGTCTCACTATGTTGCCCAGGCTGGTCTCAAACTGCTGGCCTCAGAGAATCCTCCCGACTTGGCCTGTGTCCAGATTTTTAAAATAACAGTTGCAAGAAATTATAACAAACCAAGAATCAGTTTATGACTTTAATCTTCTTCCCAAAATTCAGAAACGTAATCAGAAGTCACAGGCAAGTAAAGACTATGCATCATCTTTGATGGTGCTTCCTACTTCCGCTGGATGGAGCCTCAAAAACAGGTTGGACTGACTTATAAGGAGGCACAACACAGAATGCAAACCTCAACCTGCAATGACTGCTTGAAAAACTCTTCCATTTCACCTGCCCCCTAGTTCTTCCTGTTCTTCATCCCACTGGCCTACACTGCTCATTTTGCCCTTTGCATGTGGTGCACCGTGTGTTGCTGTCTTCTGTTTTCTATTTATGATCTGTTTTCTGAAATCTCCCAGGCTGCAGGTATGTCATTCTTTACTTGGTCACTCCCTATGTCTGGTAGATAAGATACTTGATGCTCATTTTCCGGTGATGAGGAGGATGATGATGACAATGATGATGGAAAATTATCTTGCAATGCCTGTTCTCCAATTCTTTAGCTTCATTCCACATCCACTACTTCCATGAAACTGCTCAAGACCTCCTGGATGCTGCAGCCAAATGTCACTTTTATCTCTCAGCAACATTTGACACTGTTGACAATTTCCTCCTTCTGGTTAGATCTGCTTCCCTTGGCTTCTCTGACTCTAAGTTTTCCAGGTCCTCCTATCCCTCTGGACTTTTAAATTCAATTACTTCTCAGGCATACCCATTTGAAAGGCTCCTCGTCACATTCATGATCAAATCTCAAGTCGCTTTTTGATCAGGCCACTATTTTATCTTTTCAGTCTCACCTTTTACTGTTACCCTTTTGCACCATAAGCTCCAGGCATTCTGAACTACTTCTGGGTCACCAGATATGCCATGTTCACCCCTGCTTCCAGTTATAACCCTTGCATTTTGCCAGCTTAATTCCCATTCATCCTTGCACTTCACTTCCTCTAAGGCTAAATGTGGGCTAGTTGTCCTTTGTGTATCTACCTTCAGGAGCCTGTACTCCCCAATCCACGCATTATCAGTCTAGGTTATAATAGTCTGTTTGCCTATCTCATGCTTGTCTTTTTCAGAGTTATATTCTAACACCTCACTCATAGTAGGCATTTGATAAATATTAGCTGAATTACTTTATTCTGTCAAACTTCTTGCCACCATCTGAGTAAAGGAGTTAGGAAAAGTATATTAAAGTGTTTTTTTTTTTCTTTTTTTAAACAACCAAAATAACTTCTCCTGAAATAGGAAAGAAGAAATCTACTGCCTCTCTGTAACTCTCTAAAACTGATCATCTCAGGTGATAGTGCTAGTCCAAAGAACAGATACAGGATTTCATCCAAGCGCGTGTCAATGACTTACCATCAGTGGAACAAGCCTGAAGCTCTGGCTATTTTTGTTCCTTAAATTCCCTGTGTTCTGCTCCTGTACTTAAAGCCAGATGCAGAGGAATTCCAGCACTTAGAATCCCTCATGTTAGCTCTCTTGAGTGCAATGTAGGAGAGAGAATGAAAACTTCCACTGCTTAGAAGTCCACAGAGCTCAGGGGTAAAAATGAGCAGGAACTTGAGTCATGGTGTAAGGGTGAGAGTCTACGATCGGGCTTCCACTATATGGCTAAGAGAGGGCATCCTTCATCTTCATCATGTTTTATCTGCAGTGGTTTTTTACTTCAATTTAATAGCAATATTGTCTTTGGAGCCAGTTTCTTAATAATGATACTTTTCTTCTGTTATATGCCAGCCACACCAAAGAGGGTCACATCAGTGTGACTGCTCCTAAGGTGAAATGATCTGTGGTGTTTTCTAAAATGGTCTGAGGTGAACAAACCAGGTAAGAAAATGCTAAGATTTGCATTTCCTTGAAATGCAATGTTATTTTTGAGCTCCTAATTGAAAAAATTTAAACTGCATATAATTAAGTGTGGGGGAGTGTACCAAGGTGGCTCACATTTAGGCACATGGTAAACTGATTTGCTGTTGAACTAGAAGGCTAATATTAGGAATGAGAGAGCCAAGCCATGCTTTGTGTTTGTTCAATGTCTCATACTATTTTTCAAATGTCATGGGCTCAGCAAAACCCAAAACACATTTTCTCAGCACTTCTCTCTATTTTTCAACCCATATGTATTTTGAGAGAAGTTTAATTCATATGTTTCTGATTTATTTACATGCAAGTCATCAGAATGTTGTTTTGTAGGAACTATTTGATGTCCAGAAAGCCTGTTGAGTGTTTTCTTTGAGGTTTTTTTTTTTTTTTTTTTTTTTTAAATCCCTTAGGATCGGGAAGCCATGATTTCCAAATAGGAAAAAAAAAAAAAAAAAAAGGCAAGCAAGCAAGCTAGCCAGCTCATCAGAATCCCCAATATTTTTTCCTCAAAGGTTCAAATTTTGTTTAACAGTTAGAGCACATAAAGTCTGAGTATAATTCTTTCATTGGCAGGCTTGTATCGTACTGTATTTTCCTGCTCCTCATTGACACTGCCGTTCTTGAAGTTAGTAATGTCTTCCTTGTGGATATAAAAGTACATATTTGCAATGTATGAATAGCAAGAATAGATCTTAAAGGGAGGTGGTGAGCTCTTCAAACACTAAGTGAATGCATTCTGTAACATGCTGTCAGGGCAGAGGGAGGGGGTCTGGGTATTAAGAGAGAGGAAAGTAGTTAGCTCCTCTCCAGGAGAGTCCTATGAAAATAAGCACAATTTTTCATTCCATTAGGCATTGTGCTGGCATACTCTTTCCTCAATTTACAAATGTAACTCTCTGATTCAAGTGTGGTCTGATAGTTGTTTGTGCGCATTACAAATTATAATATAATTTTATAAATATTTCTTCACTTGCAAATAACTACAAACAAAAAACAAAAAACAAACAAAAAAAGAAGAGAACACTAGCAATTTTTAGGACTTCCAAGGACAGTTAGTTTGAGTATCCCTACATTGAGATTTTTGGCAAAAGCGGTATCCTTTTTTAAAGAAATAAGGTTTAAGACGCTATATATTACACGTAGGAGGGCTTTTATCTTTTAACATTATTGATGTCTACCTAAATTTGATCATTTGTAAGTTATATTGAATGTAGTAATATTTTAGAAGACTGGATTTTAATAGTAGTGGACACCTTTTTTTTTTTAAGGTGC
The DNA here is from genome assembly GCF_043159975.1 of Macaca nemestrina. Lineage (NCBI taxonomy): Eukaryota > Metazoa > Chordata > Mammalia > Primates > Cercopithecidae > Macaca > Macaca nemestrina. The sequence goes on along the minus strand of NC_092143.1, from coordinate 25,242,272 downwards.
TGTATATAAAAAAGATTGGCTCCTCTGCAAGCTTTCCTAAATTTCAATCTGCAAACCAAATTAATATTGGGCACGAAGCATCTAGCCGGTATCTAACACTATCTCATGCCTCTGTAGTGTGTCTCTACAAATATAAACCCACATTTCCCAGCAGACTCTTTGTCCTCTGTGAGGCGAGCCAGATTAGGAATGCTGGTTAATCTGAGTGAGAACTGAAAGATTTCTACCTATGCTTCCTTTCAAGGCTGAGATATCTCTATTCCCTAAAACTCTTTTCCATTTTCCCATTTCAAAACGAGAATGGTGTTAGGGCTGAGAAGATTCAAAAAAGTCTTCTCAAATCAAATATCTCTCCAGCACAGCTGCTGTTAAGTGACCCACCATGTTCGAAGACAGGCTCACAACCCATATACTATGGTGTTTTTGCTATGAGCCCCCTATACTATATATTTCAGGAAAGCAATGTTTTTAGAAAAAAACCCCAGCAAATTAAACTTCTCAGTACATCACTCTTCAAACACAGTTAACAGTGGCATGAGCAGGAAACAGAAATGTTATCTTAAGCTATCACACTGAATGATGATTTAAGGTTATATATGTGTGCATTAAATATCAGGCAAATAACCAAATAGCTACCATTAAAACATGTGACTACAGCAAATCGATTAATTGCCAGTTGCTCTGAATTCAAACATATCTCTGAAAACACCTCGTTGTATAAAGATCGTGAAATAGCAAAATATAGTTGTCATCAAAACTCTTTAAAAAATGATTATTTAATACATCGATCTCTACATCATAAGGGGAAAGCTTGAACAAAGATAAAACAATCTAGCCTTATGAAGATACACATTCAGTAACCATTGTAAAGATATGGTCGGTTTTCTCTCTAGAGTCGATCAGATAGACATTTCCCTACAATTTAGGTCAATAATTTAAGTTTTTAGTTTTCACTACCTTTTGATAAAGATCAGCTCTAATATAAAAATAAATACGAAGAAGCATGTCAAACAGTGTGATTAGGTTTCAATAGCTGCCTGTCAGAAGTAATAATTCATCTCACATTTAAAAACTTTTCTTGGCCAGGTGCGGTGGCTCACGCCTGTAATCCTAGCACTTTGGGAGGCCGAGGCGGGCGGATCACTTGAGGTCAGGAGTTCGAAACCAGCCTGGTCAACATGGTAAAACCTCGTCTCTACCAAAAATACAAAAAATTAGCCGGGTGTGGTGGTGTACACCTGTAATCCCAGCTACGCGGGAGGCTGAGACAGGAGACTCTCTTGAACCTGGGAGGTGGAGGCTGCAGTGAGCCAAGATCACGCCATTGCACTCCAGCCTGGGCAACAGAGTGAGACTCCATCTCAAAAAAAAAAAAAAAAAAAAGATTTTGGGGGGCATGTTTCTGCTTTTTTTTTTTTGGTTCTGGTTTGCTGGTTTTCAGTTTAAAAGAAGGAAGACGTTGATGGCAGCATTTACTCATGAGATACCACATTATTGTTTCAAACTGTAGAAATTCCTAATTGTGAGTAATATTTTGAAATGCAATAGCCGAAGTGAAAAAACTCAAAACCTCACGGGCTACCCATCTTAGAACAGATTATGAGAAAGGTAAATTTGAAAGCATTATAGAAAGATGTTACTTTGAAACAAACAAACAAAAAATGTTGCTGGGTAACATTCAAAGTGTCTACAATGTTCTTTTCTCCTCTTTGCCTCTCTCCATTCCCCAATAGTAGACCCTGCCTTGGCATATTCACAGATGCAATCCCTGCTGAGCCACAGTAACGAGGAGTACCCCCTACCATCACAAATTTAGTAAGAGAGAAGTCACTGTGTATGGGAGATGAGTCTCCAACATCTTCCTTCTGAAGGGAAATGCTCATAGAGACACACATGCCTCACTTGCTTCTCCATCGTCTTATGGCCTGGGATGTACGGAAAGATGGAACCTCAAAGAACTCCTAACCATCATCATCTTCCTGTCCCTATTCAGCAGATGCACAGATTCCATCTTCAATGAAATACGCACACACAGAGACACACACACACACACACACACCCCACATCAATTTCTATTGCTGCTATTTTTCAGCATCATTTCAACGTTTAACAATCTGAACTAATAGCCATTTTAAAACATGTCCCAAGCTTCTGGTGGGAATCTGCCCCCTGTGCCAACCATTTGTTTCTTAACTATAGTATACTTCTGACCATCTTGATGGACTGACCTGCTCTGGGATTGAACAGAAGAGTGGACAATTTTTTGTTTGTTTTAATTGAAGGTCCTTAATGCAGGCCACATGTTCCTGGCGGTCATTTGGAAGGCAGGGGCAGGGAATGCAAAGTGGCAGGGAGTTGGGGGGTGGGGGAGGGGTGAGTGGGGAGGGACTGGATGATGAAAAGACCAGTTCCACAAGCGAAGCACATTAGCAACCCAGAGTGGAAAGGGCCGGAAGGAAAACCCACCCACCTCACCCCTGCGTTCATTCTATCAACCTGCAATTGTTGCAATCAAAACCATATGTCGGTTCTTCTAGATCTTTCTCACAGGACAAACATGCGAAGGGCCTCAGGCCTGGCGTTGCCATCAAATGGTAATTGATACCATATGAGCCACAAAATAGAAAAGCACATGCAAACAGCAACCACTCTCGCGGCACCCTCCTCCCTCCCACCTTCCAATCTCCTGCTTGGCCCCTTGAGAGGGATGAAATTGCAGGTCTTGCCGGGCTGCTAAGTGCACAGTGCACCATGAAAAACAAGTGTACGTGGCTCCAGTAACCACCTGTATATCAGAGAGAAAGGAGGGTCCACTAGCCAAGAGCTCGTCCCAGAGAACAGGCGAAGGGAAAAGGTCACTCTGGGTTAATACAAGGTCATTGATCATGGGGGAAAACGAGCACAGGTGTGAAGCAGATCACAGGCCCGGAGCAGGGAAGGCCCCCCCAGTCCCTTAGCACATCCGGCCTGGAGAAAGCTCGTTACCGCTAAGCCACATCTGTCTTCTTCCCCTCCCACCAGTGAGACAGTGGGAAAGTGGAAACCACTCCCCAATTACAAGGCAATTAGAAGAAAAGTGACCCCAATCCCATATCTGCTTCTCTCTTTTTCTGAAGCTCTTTTTGCATCCCATTGTTCTCACAGCAGAAAAAAAAAGTCAAGAAAACCCGCTGAGCTGGGGGTTCTGCCAATTGCTGGTTGAATGTAATACAGTAGGTAAAATCCGTCTCTTATTTCCACCAACACTGACAGAAGTACAAGTAGCATACGGCTCTCGCCTCTGCATGTATATATTTTCTTATTAACTCGATCGGGCAGAAATTTGCAGAGATTTGTTTGGATTTAGAAGTCACAACAGAATGTCAGTTTCACAAACCAAGGCTCATTCTGTGGTGAAATGTACAGCTCTGGACCCAACCGTTCACCGCACACAGCTATTTGTTCCAATTCCTCCAGCAGCCGCTTCTGAACAAACAACTAACTTATTCTAAACACACGCAACGGCTCTAATTTTTCTTCCTTCTCCCAATCCCATTATATGTGATATTTTAGTCTTATAGATCTTATGAAGTTTAAATATTTTCCAGATGGGCCTAGGGAGCACAGAACCATGTAAACACTTTAAATTATAAAAGGGCCAACTAAACACTTAAAACAGAAGAGGATGATGATGAGATTCTTCCTTTGCAAACTAATCTAGTGAGCTAACACCAAAAACTGTAAAAAAACAAAACAAAACAAAAAACGGGGGAGGGGGTTGTGGTGGGGGACAGATATCAATTCCCTTTTTTCTCCCCAAAACTCTTGGAAGATGAGCTGATTCATCCTCATTTAGGTTGTATCTATTCATATCTTTTCTAAGTAAATCGTTTCTGAGAAAAAAAGATGATTTAAGCTCAATTTACAATTCAATACCTCACAATGGTAAGAAACAAAACTGTGATTGTAACGGAATGATAAATTCCACTGTCCTGCAGAGGGAAAATTAATACGGCCTATTAACTCCATCCATTTGCCCTGATCCTCAAGCAGTCCTCTACTCCTCAAAGTCTGCCCACAAAAGACCTGAACAAGGTGGCACTTGCCAAGGACCCTCGGCCTCGAGGCAATCCAGGAACATTCCTAATGACAGTCAGCACCAATCCAAGAGAAAAGGATGTGAACAGATGAAGGTGGTAAAGTAACCCGGGCAGAGCGAATTAAAATGAAAGTCCTGGTGAATGCCAGGGAAGACAGAAGTAGTGCAAAGCAAATGGGTAACATACAAGTCAAAGCAGCACAGTGCAGCCCAAGAGGTGTCAAGTCAGGCAGGCTCGGGATAGACCACTTTGGGGAGACTCTGACCTTACCTCTGCTTTCCCTTCGTGGTCCAGGCAACATAGCCCTGTATCTGAGCATCTGCATTGTTTAAATTTCATCCTGTGGTGTTGTTTGCTGATTGGTCAGACATGGCTGACAGCATCAGAACTTCAATCTGACACACAAGGAGCAAGCAGGACCACAGCCCAGAATTCATAATGGGAGGGAGAGAGGGAACTTCATGCTGGATATATGAAACTCAGACCCGCAGATGTCTGCTGCGAGGCCTGTGGCTGGCCTAGGGGTGGGAGGGCCTAGGATCAGACCGGGAGGAGGGCATGAAGTAGGGGAGGTGGGACAAGCCCAGCCACCCAAATGACCAGGCAAGAGGCATCCCCTGGATAGAGCTGCATCTGGAGCCTGTTTAGCAGCTTCCTTCTTGCCACTCCCAATTCCTGTGACCTCCTGGGAATAGAGGAGGCCTCCTTCCTTGAATGCCTTTATTTTACAGAATAAAAGTGGTAGTGTTTTCGGTTTGGGGCAATGCATTTATTTCTCAAAGTATCTGACATTTTCCCAAGTACAGAAGAGCTACTAAAGAGACCCCAGGTGTCAAAAGCATCCCATCCAGATTTCTGTGTAAGTAAACTTGCCATAGAAATAATGAAAACAGACAGAAAAGAAAGAAAGTAGCTTGAAAGTGGGAGAGGAAAGAACTAGTACTCCTGAGTTACAGGCTAGGTCTTTATTCTGATTCAAGTGCCTTGCTTATTCCTTTCCAGGCCATGAGGAGCTACCTGAGACTCACTGAATGCAATGGTGGCTGGCCACAGATCACCCCCTTCTCTTCCCACTTCCAACCTGGCTCCCAGTGTACACACATACACACATACACACACACACACACCCCTGACCCAGCTACTGGCAACGGGTGCAACTGAGTTTACCTGATGTAAAATGCAGGATCGCTTCCCCTCCTGAAAGTTTATATGTAGGATTAACACCTCCAATTAAGGATCAGTGTTCATCTATTTGAACCCTTGCCTTCGTGTCCCTACTACATAGAGTCACGACTGCGCAACTCTGGGGGAAGAATCAGTCGAATATAAAAATCCAAGCAGACTTCCCTAGGGCTCAGCAAAGAACATTACTTGCAGATTTTCTCTTTCCCAATTTCTCCTTTTCCAGCATTCTTTGTTACAATTTTGGGGAAGGTATCATGGATTCTGCAATAATTACAGAAGAAGAAAAGATAAAAGGTGAAGTAAAGACAACAGTGCAATAAAAAAAGAGAAGGATAAAAGTGGCAGGATTTGAGGATAAAATAATGACTGGAGAGATCGGGTTATTAAAACAAACAAGTGAAATGGACATAAAAAAGGAACAAGACCCTTTGGCTGAGGGGAAGGAAAAGGTTAACAGAACATGAAAATCAAGATTTAATAAAAATTAATCCTTGAAAACACCATCACTGATTTAAAATCAATTTGAAATAGTGAAATTGCAAACCAGGACAAAAAAATCCATCTGGTTTAAAATAAAAGAAAAACTCTACCACAACCTTCTCACCTCTCTACCTCCAAAAAAGAAAGAAACAATCTCATTTTCCTTTCTACTGTGTAAACATTAGTTATATGGCCTAATTTTCTAACTAAAGCTGGAAAGACAAACCACTGAAATCCAAAGAGTCAAGGAAAGGATATTAGCATAAAGGAAATATATGTGAAAATTACAGCAACAAAGCAGCAGGAACAATAAATATAAGTAAAAAAGGGTCAGTGTGAATGGTGGAAGTTGTGAGTAGGAAAAGAAGCCGAGAAGGAAAGAAGTTCCCAAGGTGGTCTGCATTTCATTCAGTGAAGAACACAGTGTGAAAGAAACATACTAGGCAAGCATACAGAAACGACTGAACACCAGAAAACATAAACAAGAATATAGGAATTTGATGGGAGAGTAAGACGAATAAACCTAATGTAACAGAGATCAAAAAGAAATTGGAAAACAGAATGCAGTTTGTCAGAAGCATTTAAAAAGTGCCTTAAGATATGTAGAATTATAAATATAATTTTGCTAAAGGTATGCTAAATAGCACACCTTTACAACCACTATAGACTGAGGAGATCATATGAAAACAATATCATGCATTTCTTGAATCTACTTCCTAATTTAAAAAAAAATTGTCCCAACTTCCAAGATCCATTTACAATTGCATGACACAACAATGAACATATCACACAAGGGCAGAATTCCTTGTCAGGAATGAACCAAAGTAATGCAAATGGTAGTTTTTGGGGGCACACTTCATTATCCAAGACATTCAAGGTATTAAAGGAATATTCATGCAAGCACCTCACCCAAGACCAAAGGAAATCTTTGGTCCTTGTTCAAAACGTTCAATCTACTCATGAACTAGATATGGGAAGGATCAGTCAAGAAAATGTGATTTAAGAAGAGAACATTTGCCGGGCGCGGTGGCTCACGCCTGTAATCCCAGCACTTTGGGAGGCCGAGGCGGGCGGATCACAAGGTCAGGAGATCGAGACCACGGTGAAACCCCGTCTCTACTAAAAATACAAAAAATTAGCCGGGCGCGGTGGCGGGCGCCTGTAGTCCCAGCTACTCAGGAGGCTGAGGCAGGAGAATGGCGTAAACCCAGGAGGCGGAGCTTGCAGTGAGCCGAGATCGCGCCACTGCACTCCAGCCTGGGCGACAGAGCGAGACTCCGTCTCAAAAAACAAAAAACAAAAAAAAACAAAAAAAAACAAAAAAAAAAAGAAGAGAACATTTGTAGTGTTAGCTCTGAAAGCCTGAACAGCCTTTCAAGCTCCTGGCATAGTTTTTAACTCAGAAGAGGATCAACTTTGTTTCAATGATAAACCAATAATTGCATATTTGGTGGAAAAGTCTACAGCTCTGTCAAGCAGCAAAGGAAGCAGGGTGACAGCAGTTTCAGGTGCCGGGACACAATAAAAACAATGAGGAAAGAAAATGTTTGCTTTTTCTGTCAACTGAGATGTCAGTACCCATTAATAAATCTATCTGCTAAATCTACTCTTATTCATGTGGGACATCACCAATTTAAAGTAAAATAAATTATCTTTAATTAAATGGAATTGTCGTCTTCCTCCCGCTATCATCCCCAATTATTACATCCTAATCAGCCCTTTAGGGAGAAGGCAAGAGAGAATGCTGAAAGGCACATTGACTATAAACAATTTCTCTTTCTGCCAACTGGTAAAATTTTTAATTTTAATTATTGATTATAACCATAATTTTTCGATCTAAGTAATGAAAACCACAAAAATTCTGTCATTTACAGGGGGAACACTGTACACGGTCACTTCCAAATTTCCTTTAACTCTTTCTCTGTGAAAATTTCCAAAATCAGAAGAAATCACTATGAACTAAGCAAATTATCTATTTAAACCTAATCTATTACTTTTATTTCCAGTACAAAAGTACCAGTTTTAATTAATACTCCAGAATGCATAGCACTAACTGAATGCTAGCTATGATGTATGTTTTGGGTTGTTAAGCTTTCACAAACTAGGATTATGGAATGGTATCAATTTATGTTTAGACAAGAATGGTATATACACTTTAAATATTAAGACATGTAACTGGATAAATGGAGGTGGGTGATCTTATTACCAATGCTTACGACTTCCTCTGCCCCAGTTTTCAGCTCCCCCAATTCTCTTCTTTTGTAACTTCACCCAAATTCTAACAAAAGCAATCTGTATTTCTAACCAAGTGATTCATATGAAATACATGCTATTATCAGTTTCCCTATTGATGGGATCATGCCCTTGAAAATAAATGAGGAAGTCAACAAGTAAATGAAGTCGTGTGTCACTCCCACTCCAAAGACACAGAGGTGAACTATTTTCCCAAGAGTGACAAAGAATGAATTTAGGACAACTGGGCACATCTTCATTTACGGTGCCCCTTCTGACTCTACTCCCAACAACCAGGTTGGATTTTGTTTGCTTCACTTTTTGTTATCACTATAAATGTTGCAACGGAGGGTGAGGAGTTTTCTTTTCACTTTCCATGTAACAACAAAATCAACCACTGAAATTGGGAAGTGAATTATTAATTATTTGTTCTACACAGAAGATAAATGTATCTAGAATAAACAGGTAAGGGTGTTGACTGTTTTCTGACTGCTTAGTGTTACTTTTAAAAATGTAATTTTTTCAGGGTGTAGTACTGTTTTCATTTAGCATGCCTTTGAATTGCCGCCTACAGAAGTAAAAAAAGAAACCACAGCTATACAAGCCTGCTGACTTTCTTATAAAAGAACCAGTTTTAAACTTGTTTATACTACTGATTCCAAATGAATTCAAGATGGTGGCTAGTTAAAGAAAGCGAGCCCATGCCAGGGAGTTTGATCAAAGAACTTCAATTCAGCAATGTTCAGTTTTAATTGACCACTAATTAAGCTACATTAGTCTAAGAAAGGTCTGTATCACTTTGAGTAATAAAGAAAAGAATTAATTCAACCCTGTGTCAGTCAGCTTTAGTAAATTCATCTGAAAGCAACTTCTCAAACGACAGCCATGAAAGAGGTGTCTAGTGTTAAATGCCAAATGTGGTCTACAGAATTCAGAGAAGACCAGGAACTCCGTTTTCAAGGGCATTTGTTACTTTGCTAGTGATGTCACCTTGCAGGTATAATTATCTTCATTACAGATACAAAGATGTCAGCTTTACTCCCTGGGTTGCAAAGGGTTGCTTTAAAATTGGATTCAAAACATGGCATCATACCAGCCACAGTTTTAACTTTCCTGTATTCTAGACAAAAATAGAGTGGATTTGCAAAATCATGAGAATTTTCAAAGGCTTGGAACTCTCCTTCTGGGAAAAGTGAGTTGAAGACTGGGTGGGGGGCAGGGGAAATAAAACAACTGCAATAACACCACCAAAAAAGCTCATTATAATTAGGAACCACAAGCTATGACAACCATGACAGCAGCATTAAAAGTCCATGTGTTAAAATAGTTCATTTCTGAAAATCTAGTTGCAAAATTTTTATTTTCCCACACATTGTACATCAAAATTTTTTTATCCACAATTCTGATAAAAAAAAAAAAAAGCTTTTAGGAAGAGGAAAAAAATTATAAAGCAGCAACAAACTCCATTTCAGGATTTAACATCAAAACGTAAGATATAAGAAAACACTGCTTTACAACTTGGGTGTTTATGACTGGTAAAGTCCTTCGCCTTAATTCAGAGGTAAATGACCTATGGTCTTATGACAAAAGCCAAACAGTAAAAATATGTTTAAATTTTAAAAGTAAACCCAAATGTCAATGGTACGCTGGCTTCTATTTTATATTAATTACCTCTGTCCTCCAAGCCTGAATAAAGAGCACTGGCTGTTATATCACTGAAAGCCATAAGGGTCAAATACTCTTGAGATGCACCCTGTGGCCTCAACACACATTATATTTCGTCTTAATAATATTTGGCAACCAACGACTGCATTTTCTACAATAGTATTTAATAAATAACATTTTGAAATCATTCTGCCAGTACTCATTAAAATGCACTTGTTTGTGAAATGCAATAGTTAGCTCTATGAAACCAAAATATTAATGCAAATTGGAATTTCTAAGTTTAAAGTGGTATTTGCATAACAGGAACTAAACGTGGCACAGGCTGAAAGAGTGCACAGCACACAAATGCTTCTCAACACCATAATTATTACCAATAAAATGATGGTTTATATATACCATTAGAAGCCCAAGGCATCTGCCAGTCTGTGTCACCATAGGCTTCCAGTGCTCCCAATGTCTAGACTGTAGCAATGAGAGGATGATGGGGAAAGCTCTGGAATTGTTTTACCTGTTAAAGTAGCACAGGTACAAGGCACCAACAATCTCATTCCCAGTGCTTAATAATAGCCTAGGGCTAGCCCATTCATCTATTGCCACCTACGGTTATCACTGAAAACTAATTAATATGATTTTGAGTGCATGTATGAATGAACATGGTCTTCAGCACCATCAACGCTAACTGGGCACATTTGTCCAACTTGGTGATGCAGGGAATGGAAAGATACTATGTATGTAGGTATATACTTACTTAAGTAAACTACGAATAATGTCCCACAAAACTATTTTAGACAGGAGTAACCTTGAGAAACGTAACATTAAAAAAACATTCAATACTTATTGGCTCATTCCACAAATATTATCTGAGCACCCCTAAATGCATATTGTTGTGCTAATCTTTGAGGGGAGGATAAAGGGAGTTTGTTGGGAAGATGTGACACAATTTTATAACAACACAAAGTCAGGTTAGGGACTAAACGACTTCTAAGGACAAGATGGACAGACGCTTTCATTTACTACGAAGAAATACTTGGATTATGTGAGTAAATACATATTTTTTTAAAATTTTAGATTCAAGGGGTACACGTGCTTGTTGTTACATGGCATACTGCATGCTACTGGGGACTGGGCTTCTAATGTACCCATTACCCAAACGGTGAATATTGAACCCAATTTAACTTTTGATAAAAATACTACTTTTTGCTAAAACAGCAAGAGCAGAGGCATGAGCTCCACAAACTTTGGCAGAGGCCAGCTCTCTCAGGAGCATTCTACCTAAAGGTCTTGTCTAACTGTACATATGGACTTATGCCCATATGGTGGATGTGATACATTCATTTGGCTGCATAAACATTTCATGGTTGTCAGCGATATGCCAAAAGGTCTACAAAGATGCATTAAGACATGGTCCCTTCTGCTTCTGCAGGGTCTCAATGGCTGGAGATTCAAGGTCCCCACTGTGTGCAGACAGGCAAAGGGCTATATCCTTTGAAAAGTCTGTGTAACTCAAGCTCCAAATTTAAATTCAGTTGAGATAAGCATTCAGTAAACTGCTACGAGGTAGCACTGAAATGTCAATTCTTACATCAGATATTTGACAATAAAGCTAAGAAAAATGTAAAGATATCCTATTGGAATATATAGCAGCAATGACTCTATTCTGTCACGACCTACATGATCTTGAGCAAGTTATTTAATCCCTCAATGCTTCCATTTCCCAGGCCGGCACCTCCCCATGGAACTTTCTACAATGACACAAATATTCTATATCTGTGCTAATACAGTAGCCACTGATCACATATGAAAACTGAGTAACCGAAACTTGGCTAGTGCAACCAAGGAAGTGATATTTTAAAAGTTTTATTTAATTCTCATTGACTGACATTATTTATTTATTTATTATTATTTTTTTTAATTTTAGAGACAGGGTCTTGCTCTGCTGCCCAGGCTGGAGCACAGTGGCATGACCATGGCTCACTGCAGCCTCAGCCTCCTGGGCTCAATGATCCTCCTGCCTCAGTCTCCTAAGTAGCTGGGACTACAGATGTGTGCCACCATGCCAGGCTGATTTTTTTTTTTTTAACTTTTTGTAGAGACAGGGTATCCCAATGTTGATCATGCTGATCTTGAACTCCTGGGCTCAGGCGACCCTCCCGCTTCAGCTTCCCAAAGTGCTGGGATTACAGGCATAAGCCACTGTGCCTGGCCTTCGTTTAAATGTTAGTAGCGACATGGGGCCAGTGGCTACCTCACTGGACAGGCCAGGCTTTGTCTGTGAAATGGGATGATGACTCCTGCATTACCTATCCTACTGGGGTGAAATAACGATCAAATTAGAACTGGGTTGATTTTACTGGATATTAATTATTGCTACAATATTTTCTGTAAGCTTTAACTGTAAGCCACTTTCCTAATAATTAAAAGTCACAGTAAGATTGGTTTTATACTCCCTAAATGTCTGAGTTAAATACCACACAGGCAAGCTTCCTGAAGCATATTCTAAAAACACTGTGTAAGCAAGTTATTGTTCTAAAATTATTCAGAGGGACATATGGACTATAAGAGAAATACTGAGAATGCAACACAGATAATCAATGATTGATCAAAAATAGGTCAATACTCCCTCAAATAGTTTCACTTACAGTAAATTCATGATTTGAAAAAATTACCATCTTCCAGAAACAGAAATACTCAAATCAAAAAAATTATCATAAAAAAATAGTAATCTTTATTACTTGTCTGGCACACAAAAAAATGTTAAAATTTTCTTTTCAGTTGCTCACTTTGAGTACAGACAATGCTGTTCAATAAAAGGTGGAAGACAGTTCAAAATAAATGCCAGTTTAGGGCAAACTTATAAGATGGTTAGAGATGTGATATACAAAGTAAACCTAAACACATCAGTCTGATTTTACTAGAATGTGTTGTACCAAGCTGGACAGGGAAACAGGAAGAGTGAAGTGCAGGGTCTGAGAATGCCTGTGGGAAGGAACTGAAATTCCATTAGCTAATGGGCCAAGCAATAAATGAAAGCATATCTGTACACCAAATATATACTGCAAATCAGAGCCGCCATTCCTTTGCCCAGCCTCCATCTCTACTCTCAATAAACCTTGGAGAACTTTGTATATCATGGAGAGGAAACTGAAGAGTGGCACAAGTTACTGTGAGGCTTGGCAACTAGCTCCAAAATGTGGCATGTAAGGAGTGAGGTCTAGAAGTTGGCGGGTGTAAGACTCAGTCACCAGATCCTGCCACCTTCCTCCACAGGGTGCTAGGGAAGGAAACTGAGGTTTCAAAATCACTTCTGTATCATGGCCAAGAATTATCCACTTTGAGGGGAAGTACAGTGGTAGCAATGAGAGAGGTCCCCAGTTGTGAGGAGGTAAAGGAGTTGCATTACTGGGAAAGCTGAAAAGAACGTCTTCAATATTGGCTTTAAATTTTAATGTTTTCTTGAGAACAGACGATATGATGTTATGCAGTTAATGATGATGTAAACAATGTCCATAACGCCAAAAAACTTAAAACATAATTATTAATTAGTTTCTTTATGCTAATTTCTTTTTTCTACTTTATGTCCTGTAGGGTAAAAATGGTAATACACTTCTTCATTTAGGATGATTCAAGACAAACCAATAGTTACACTGATAGAGGGTTCTAAACATTTTAAAAGGTAAGACATAAATATATGTTTAGGGTATGCAGACATGTGCATTACTGACTCAACATATTCTAAGAGCTGCTCTGAAGCCATTCCAGTTGGTTCACAAATAATGTACAATATTTAGTACACTATAAAATCTCATGTTTTCATGGTAAAAGGTAGACATACCTAGGCAATGCTATAGTGTGCTACGTCAAAAAAAACAAAAAAATAAAAAATAAATAAAAAGAATGTTTTAGAAACAAAAGAAAAAAGGAAAGAAAAGAAAAGGAAAAGGGAAATAGGGAAAGAAAACAACAAAAAAAGTTAACCGCTATAAACGCCTCCCAATGCCAAGATTTAATTATGGAACTTATTGTGACATTATTTAATTCTTAAGGTCCATATATATTACTTTGCAAGCAGGACTTCCCAAGCTCAGCACTTCTGAGGGTCTGTCTTGCGCACTGTTAAGATGTTTAGCAGCATCCCTGGCCTCCAGCCCTAGATGCCAGTAGCAAGCCCCTGCCTGACCCCCACAGTTGTGACAATCAAAATTGTTTACAGATATTGCCATACGTCCCCTGGGGAACACCCCTCTTCTAAAAATATATGTTTGTAATCTTAGTCTGTCAGCAACAAATATCCACTTTGATTTTCTTAAATCTTCATATAAACAACGTCCACCTCTAGTGGTATCTTCTTTCAACTAAACAAGGAAATAGCCACTGACACCCATGATCACTTAGTATGTGATAGTCTGACTTTGTGATCTTATGGGGCTCCACAGTCTTAGTCTCTAACTTTGAAACAAGTAATCTATGTTCACTCTGGAACTTTTAGAACCAACTCTATAGCAGTCTTGATTATGTGATAGCAAATATTTTATCATTTTCAACTAATAGCTCTGAACTACATGCAATAATCAAAGTAATACTCTATAAAAATTTTCGATGAATAAACAAGTTTGAGTAATAAATAATTGGCATTATCTATTACTGTCTAGTTACGAAATCTATCCATTTATCTACCCACCCAACCATACTTTCTCCAATCCAGCCATATATTCATCATCATAAAACCTGTCATGCTTTCAGTTCTGATTGAGTTACACAGGTAAAAAGCCTAGGACCAGCCAAAGAGTTTAATCTACATAGCTCCCTATTGGCAATGCATCTGTGAAGACACTGTTATCTATAAATAATTCCACATCAGGCCAGCTATATGTTTTATATACTACATCATCTAACTCAAAACAGGAAAATATCTTAATGTATAAATGTGTTTATGTTTTCTTAAATTGGTTAGTTTGTTAAATACAGGTCATCTACTGACAGATGCGAGATTCTAATACGGATTATACTGAGAAGGTAAACATCTAAATAGACCAACTGAACCCAGGAATCACCATCTAACTTTAAAACAGGTTCAATGGATCTTCAACATGAAGATTTAAAATGTATTAAAGATTCCAAAAACAAATGCTAGCCTAAAACTACTTAGCCATGATCTATTTGTCCTTTTTCATCTGTTTTTCCTTTTTCATCATCTAAAGACAATGGAGGAAAAGGACCATAAAACCAAAACTTCCTTCATAAGAAACAATTCAGTATGGTTTTGCATTTTTCAATGTCATATCTGAAAGGTAAAGCAGTTTCTCTAGTCTAGAGGTTAGGATATCATAACGATTCATGTAAGTCATCTTTCTTGGGGTTAATTAAGGAAACTGAATCCTAAATGATTTTATCAGCAAAAATGACACTGCGAAGTTGGGCCAAGAGGATCTGCTATTACAGGAATCCTTTAAAATGTAAACGCGTTTAACAATCATGCATCTATTTCTAGCAGTTTTAGCTCATTCCCTGGAAGCATGCAAGAGGTGTGCTGCACTTTGCAACCTCTGGGAAGTAGGATTACCAGATTCACATCAACACATCTAATTTTACAGTTACCTTATTTAAGTTTTTAATACGGCACAGGTCTTTTTCTCAGGTGTTAACAGAAAAATCAATTTTAAGTCACAACAGCTGTGATCATTTTAAATATCACAGCTGTCATGAGTTGAAAATAACCAATTTGAGCATACAAGTTTCTGCTGCAAACGTAACAAAATGGAAATGTGATGGAATTTTATCTTTTACTCCCTCTGAAGCTGAATGTCTAATACAATAGTAGAGTAATAACTTAATTGTTTTAAAATAAAATCAAGTTCCCATTTCTTTACTGACCTAGCCAAAAGATGGCTCAAAAGAACAAAGAACATCATTTTTAAGATACACTCCTATGGCAACTGTGGAACATGTTTAATTATGGAAGTAGTATTAACTCAGGAAAGAGTGAGTTAAATAGTTAATATCAAAATTGAGAGTTCATTTATGTAAACGTTTTACTGTGAAGCCGGGGGGAGATTAAGTGGGATCCATGCTACATATTAAGTGTTATTAAAATCTAGGAATTTAAATTATTACACAGGACAAAGTCTAAACTGATAGGAAAACAGTGTTAAGTAGTATCTCACAGAAAATAATGTCATTGTATTCATTTCTTTGCAAATTCAAAGTAGCCATTAGATGGCATGAAAGAAAAGTTCCTCTCCCTCCCCCTTCAATCCAAATCTAATGTCATTATGTTTCAAAAACTACAATGACATACCTAAAGAACTCAAAATTTAAAAAGAAAAGGAAAGGACAGAGAATGCATTATTTATTCTACTAGCTGAAGAAAGTTTAGATTTCTCTGTGTGAAATGAATTACGGACAATGAACACCCAAGAAATTCTAGAATTATAATAACAAACAATTATTGTCACCTATGCTCCAGGGGAGAACCGGGATCAAGTATTTGAGAAATGATATTGCATGATTAATACAAGGAAGAACTCAACCAGAAGAAAGGTATAATCTTACACCAAAGCCTTGGTAGTGTTACACAACTTTTCCAAAATGTTTTCAAGGTCTCCTAACATCCTGATATATAAGTAGAAAATAAAAAATTGAAAGTATTTTCATCTCAGATCTTCAATCCTACGTCAATGAGTTTGACATTTCCCTCACCCTCCCTTACAAATTCAGAGTAGAGATTAAAAGTTGGCAATGTTTGCAACTAAAAAACTTGTATGAAAAAAGTTGACACCAATCCCCACCCCATTTGGCTTTGGGAAGTTTAGTGCAGCAGGTAGAGGGAAGCCCTAACATCCCCTATTATTTGCATATTAATTTCAAAGCTACATGAAAAACACTGTAGTCTTTTAATCACATCAACACACAAAAAGGCACTACAAAGTGAAAGTACACTTGTTACACATTTATCCCAACCCCCACATCACACAAAGGAAGCCTAAGAAAACAGCATCCATCCAGCTCCTTTAATGCTGAGCCTCCACTTCTGTAATAACAGGTGCAGAAATAATAATGTGCTGGCCAATCAACTTTTTCCTCTGATTCGTCAGTTTAGCTTAATAATGCCACTAGGAATGTAAACATTTCTGCAATTTATATTTAAAAGTCAATAAAATAATGGGGTGCAGAATTTATCCTTTTTAATTTTTTAAGTAATACATTTGATTATTTTAATCACGTCAGTACTTAACTGGATAGGGTTTAAATATGCATGTAACATCAATTTAATTTGTTTTATTCGTTAGAAAAGCTATTGAGTCATACCGTATTCATTCTCCTTTAAAAAAAAAAAAAGACCACACATTCTAGGAGAAAGGGAGTACAGAGCACTTGTATCTTGCTTCCCTTCTTGGAGATGGGATTCTGGTGCCTTCCAAATGTCTTTCAGTAGGAGCATTTTAAAATGGTAACCAAAGACGTGAAGATCCAATACACACTCACTAGATGGCTGACAATAAAAAAAAAAGAATGTTTCCATACTGTGGATAAACTTTATTGGGCTACAGTAATAGTACTGTGGTTGGTAAATGCATCACGTATTTTTAAAATGGTGTGAGAGTTTTTCCCAACATAGCAATTCCCACTTAAACAGGATCATTATTGGTGCAGTCATTCAGTACTCTATAATTCTCACCCTTAGGTTTGTGGAGGTGAAAAAGCCAAGTCAAATGTTAGCCTCCACTGTTAACATCCCCTATTCATTTTCAGGTCAGCTACAATGGAAGCAGCTGGAATTCAACTCTCCCCACTCTCTCCTACCAATTACCTCAACGTGCCCTCTCTCAAGATGAGTGTAATTTGGTCTCTAGGAAAGCACAGAGCTAGGTCCCTGGAGGATACCAGCCAAAGCCTGCATTTTTTCGGTTGAGCCTGAAATTAGACCATCATCTACATTGCTCCCACCTCTGACTTCTCAGGTGTTCAAACCCACTCTTTAGCCCCCTTTTTTTAGGTGGGGAGAAGAGTTTAAAGTAGTATACTCTCCTAAACAGAATGTTAGAGGCGTAGTGTCTCTTTTTTGCTGGATTAAATACCTCAATGAATATGTGCAGATTTAAGAAATTAGGAAGAATAGGAAGACAACTAGGTAAACAGGAGCAACACAGCATTTAGAGACAGAAATATCAGAAATGTGACCTATTAAGTTCTAATCAGAATGTGGTACTGTGCCATAAATACATCTGCAAATATAAGGTTTGGAACCAAGTCATGGATCTTCAGCACTGCAAAAAGGAAAGTCTCCCAAAGTTTAAGTGCAGTTCATGTATAATTCTCAAACCACTTTCAAGCTGAAAACCAATAAATTTCACCTTAAGAAGTGTTCTTCAGAAGAAAAAAAAATTGTTTTGCTTAATAAAATGCCATGGTATCTACATACCTAAAACAATATGATAATGTGCCAAATAGTTTATTATAGAATTTGAAATGTTATAAAGACTACAACTATGGACATTTTCTGAAAATTCCAAGTATAACTTTCAGTAGATCACTTCACATTAAAGGAGACAATTTTATACAAGTATCTTTTCCACTTTTGTCACTATTGATCTCTTTTTCATGGTATACAAACAACTGCTTTTTTTTTTTTTTTAGGACTATGAGGATTTCCTAAATAGATTATAAATATTTTATGAATATACAGATATCCCTTTTTTTTAGTAATCAATAATGTTTATCATATATAACTTTAGCCTGTGTCATCTTAGAGTTATGTTTGAAGTATTAAGGGCTAATAAAGTGCAATTAAATATATAAAAACTGGAAAAGCCTTAAAACTAAAATTACTATTAAATTATATTGACTGTGAAAAATTAGTTATTTTGTAACTCTGATAATATTGGAGGGGGAAAAAAGGCCCAGTAATCTTTTGTGTCGCCATACTGAAATTCTCACAGGTACAAGGCATGCATTTAGGTGAGCTGTGCACAGCAAATATATGTCTCCACTGTATTATCTTCTTAAGGCAAAAGTAAATCTGAATTCAAACAACTTTTACAATTGCCAGAACCACATCTAAAATCTCTAAATTTTCTGAATGAGAAAACGAGAGATTCATTTAATAGATCCCTGATGGCAGCATGTAGACCATGTATTTGACCTACAATAGTGATTCTAAAGAACTTAGACTGCAGCATTGTTTTCCTTAGTGGCAGAGCAGTAAGAGAAGTTTCAAGTAGGCTTGGAAACACACACATACAAAATTCATCATAATGAAATATGACAGTGTCTAAAGTCCAACTATGATGAAGCCATTAAAAGATAAGTTATAAAGGAAGACATCACTTATTCTCAAACCTCCATCGTGGTACTGTAATTTAGCAGAAACAAAACAACAACAAAAAAAGCCGAATAGGGGATGTAATGTAAACCACATTTATAGTGGAACAGGAAACAAATGATTCTTCAGCACAATTTCCTGTAGATCAGTTGGAAAGGTATTTAAAAGACTGCATCAGCTATTAGATCTTTTTTCCTGACCACTTTTCTCCCCAACCCTCCTTCCCCTATGCCAATGTCCTTCCTCCTAATTCTGCCTGAAACAATGCCATCACCTAGCGACAGAAGGATGCTTATCCATTACCAACACTATATTTAAAATGCTTAGACCTAGCAGAAATTAGGAATTAAATAAAATTAACCAAAGATGTAACTGATCCATATTTTTTTCCCTGAGAAATTAGCCTCACAGAAATGTTCAAACTGGTATCTGTAAATCTCATGCAGGGATTCTGAAAATTTAATCAGAGGCAGGAAGACAAGATGTAGCCACAATGTCAAGATTGTCTGGTGAATTTTTTCAGCTTAAACGTAAAGAACAAAATCAACATAATTTTGTTTTAAAGCAATGAAGCATAAAAGAAAAAAATAAAAATTTCATTGTTTTTTTAAATGAGTAAAGTGCCAACTACATAAAAAAATAAGCTCACAAAAAAGAAGTTTGTCCTACATGCTTTCTCTTTGATATGTTTTATTTTATTGAACCAGTGGGGAATTTTAAAATTCGATTACTTTGTGGCCTAAGCAAATTTTTGCTGTGTAATAGCAAGTAAACAGCAATTTTAAAAAATAAAGCATTTATACTGTCTGCTTTCAATTATAATCATGGTTCTGAAAATAGTAAGTATATGAAATATATTTTTAAAATGTCAAATGTAATTTGCATAGTTGACACACTACTGGAAACTTTAAAACCCAGTGGCTACCTATGTCCTATGTGTGGCTGCTCCAACCAACTATGAGGTTTTGGGGGGGAAAAAATCCATATGTAAAATGTACTGAAAAATGTTATTAGTGGTGCTATTTAAATATTAATATTTTTATGTTAGCACTTCCTGTGATAAATGAGAAAAAGCTAAATTCTTCATACTCCAATTTTTAGCTTTAAAAAATTTAGGTTGCTGACTGATATTGTCACTTATCTATACAAAAACTTTCTTCTAAGAATACATTTCCCAAATGAGAGATTCTGATATTCAAATATTCCTCATTTTTCACCTTAAGCAGGACTCATAACATTATTTTATTCTTTGGCCTTGATATCAGAAATAATTAACATCCAGTTTCATCTCTGAACTTTATGGACTTGAAAAGCTGCATATGACCAACAGTCAGAATATAAACATAAAAAGCTCATTACCATTTACTTTCCGAGATTTGATGATTTGACAAATAACTATTTCAAAACAACTACTTTGAAACATGGTTTGAAGCTTGTTAGTATAAAGCAAAAAGAGCAATTACAATAATTATAGGTTTCTCTATACGGTTTAACACATGATGCACATGCTGGCGAGAGCTGATGATGTGATCTTAAATTACCATTACGAGGAAATTTTGCCACTTTTGTTTTCAATTTTATTTGCCATAATTTTATCTTTGTGGATATGCTATATTATTAGATATGTGAAATTTGACCAAATAATCACTTATTAAAATTCTTATTCAATGAACATGTAAGAAATTATAAAAATCAAAATTTAGAGCTAGAACTACACTTATTGTAGAGCAGGTAATGCCTAATACTTCTCATAGCCTGAATGAGGACAGACACACTGGCACACTTTGATATAAGCTTGTATTTCCAACACAAAATAAGTTACTGATTTTCTCTGCAAAAAAAAAAAAATCTGTTCCGTAGTTCAGAAGTGGTGCTTTAATTTTTTTTTTAAGCTGAGATTGGGATTCATTTGTATTTAAACCTCTAATGCACAGAGGAAAAAAGATCACAAAAATTATTTGGTCAAGTTCATTAAACTCTCACCTGAGGAGAAACTGATTTTTAAAAATACATTCTGGTTTATATCCAAAATTTATTCTTTGATAGCTCTTGGGTTATGATTTTTTGTTAAGTATTTGTTTCAGAGTCCACACTTCTGGACAGGTACCGTTGTTCACAGAAACAAGGAAAAAATTTCTTGTGGGATATAGACATGGAAACATTTCAAAACTTAACATAGTAAAAAAAAATCACGTTTTCTTTTGTTTGTCCTAAAATATTTATATTTCTGCTAGAAAGTTAGAGGACAACTGATTTTACAAACCCTATAGTTGCCAGTTCATAAAAGAAGAAACCATAATTGTTGTAATGTTTAATTATATTCTTCCCACAAGCTAAAATCACTGTGTTTTGGAATGATTTTCCATTTTTCTTCTTTTGTTTATTCACAGGGAAAACCTGCTTCCTCTGGCCTCTCTCAGTTCAGGGAGTTCAAACTGAATTTAAACAAGTAATTGACTTGTCACTGGGAAAAAAGAAGGA
>NC_092143.1:25118331-25215831 GCF_043159975.1 Macaca nemestrina | reverse complement strand
CTCTCATTTCTTTTAATATATTGTTAACATGTGCATAAATAAATATTTTTAATCTGATGAGGTGAAATCGATTTTTAAACCCTGACAATTCAGCACATGAGACTGAAAAAATTAAAATGAGACTAGAACATTAAGCTTCTGGGCTTCATTGCCTAATGGAAACAAGTCTAAGATTTCAAAAGCAAAAATTTACAATGATTAATAAAGATATACAGCTTTGAAAGGTGATCTATGAATTATAGCCAGTGAGACACTGAACGTATTATCATCCAGTGATGTTTGGTTTTGGTTTGCTGACCTTGGAGTACATTTCAATCGCAGAACTCAAGTCAGTGGCTTGTCAACTGAGACATTTCTGCGATCTCAGCCTTTGAAGTTTTCTTTGTGACAGAAATATCATCCATGATAAATTTTTAGTGTGATGCGTGGGGAGTTAGAACAGAAGTATAAGAACAACTGAAGCTATATGCATAAATTCACGTGTTTCAGAATAATTTTAAAGAAGTCTTAATCTTAAGCAGACAATTTTTACAGGACCCTAACCTGGTCTACTGCTTGTTTCACAGACACAGTTTTCACATTAGTGTATAACTGGACAAGTTACCCAACCAACAGTAGGTAACTTGGTTACCTACTTGGTACCACCCCTGCCCCCCCCACACCCGGCCTTGTTATCACTGAAGTGATGAGGAATGATGGTTAGCCACACTACACAGAAAGCCACCATCCCTCTCTGGTGCTTAGACAAAGCACCATCGAGGACACTGGGGGTAGTCAATGAACCCAGTTGTTTTTTCTGCCACTTTGGGGGAAAAAAATTCTTACCAGCAAAACTGCCTAGAAGTGTTGACCACTTAAATGAAACCCACATGATTCTTATTTTCTTCTAGAATCTAAAGTTTACAGTTCTTTTGTAATTTTCCAAAAAGTCTTTGACAGATGTATTTGAAGTGAAGCAGAATTGACAACACACATCTACAGTTGTGTTATTATAAGAAACTGGGAAATATTTGACCTAAAATCCCCAATGCATCGGTATAGTATTACCTACAAGGTAGATGTTCAATAAAAACTTGCTGAATGAATGAATAAGTGCATTAAAGAACAAGTAAATATTCGGAATCTACATCACTTGAATGAAGAGCTATATTCAACCATTTCATGAACAATTATTTAGTGATTCCCAACTTTGGGTTAAGCTCCATTTGGGGACATGCACAGGGTTCAGAGACATGTCAATTTTCTTCCTGCCCTTGAATTTGACCTCATGGCTGAAGCGAGAAAATATGACTAAAGAATAATGTTTTAATTGTGAAATAGGGGCAATTGCACATACATTAAACAATTAGATAACAAACTATTACAGGGTAAAGAGCTGAACTATCCACCTGACCACAGAGCTCATTAGAGTAGATTCTACCTTTATTTCTGAATAATGACTACATTACATGGTTACTGCAAAGTCCAAATAAACCTAATAAACACCTACACACACACAAACTGCCCTGCATATTGCAGTATAAGGCAGGGAACTCAACAAATAGAAGCT
Source organism: Macaca nemestrina (assembly GCF_043159975.1). Taxonomy (NCBI): domain Eukaryota; kingdom Metazoa; phylum Chordata; class Mammalia; order Primates; family Cercopithecidae; genus Macaca; species Macaca nemestrina. Next base: position 25,214,282 of record NC_092143.1, on the reverse strand, counting down.
GAATAAATGAATGAATGAATAATGATCACATGGAAAGAATTCCCATTTTTCTCCCCCCAAATATAACTTGGTAGAACGTGAACAATTCCATGTTTCTGTTTAAGTCACTGAACACCAAAAGTTGTTTTTTTTGTTGTTGTTGTTTTGTTGTCTTTTTTTTTTTCAGCATAACACCTGCTTATTTCTACAATGCTGATCTTTTTTGCCTAGCATGGCTACATTAGCTAAAGATCACACCCTAAGGAAAATAGTGATATTCATTAATATACAATGATTACATAACATAATGTGAACAAGCCAGCCTATAAATTAAATAACCACTTCAGGTAAACATCTACCCATCAAAAATATATTTGCTAATAAAACAACACTTAATACATCCACAGTACAGTGATACACAATTTAAAGAACATATAATAATTGCCTTCACTTATTTAATCTCCATAACTAGTACTCTGTGACAAGTATTATCATTCCCACTTTAAAGACAAAGAATTAAGGCTCAAAGATCCTTAGATGACATTTTATAGATCAAAAGCTACCAAGACATTGGAATCAGGGTGTGAGTAAAGTTATTAAATCAGAGTGCTTAAACTTGAGGGTCAGACACATCTTGATGAGTAACCTTGTTAGTCCCCAGCAGTGTGACTCTGGCCAAGCTATCTCACAGGTTTGAGTGTTAGTTCCTTCATCTAGTTAATAACACAGCTTCTTTTGAGGCTTAAATGAGAAGACACCTAGTTCACAGTATCAGCAGCATGTTATAAAGGCGAGTGCATTTCCTTGTGTCTCCTCTGCTGTTTCCTCTATGCAAGAGTGCCTTAAAGAGCAGCAGCAAAACAAAACAAAACAAAACGAAACAACAAACAAACAAACAAACAAAAAAAAACTCCACCTAAAATAGACTTAGGTAACAGAAGTCTGCTAAAATGGATAAAAGAATTATAAAAATACAGCACCATGCTAAACTCTTCCCAATGGAGCAAAGATATTCAATCACAAATCTTTTTGGAGCACCCAACACGACTGGCCTGAGATTTATGTATGTACTCAAAAATATAATTTCTGCTGATGTGTTAGTATTCAAATCTATGTTCTCGTCTTTAAACTTACAGGAATAGTAAATGTTGCCAAGCCAAGGAATAGGAGGTTACCCTTGTCCATTGAAAAAAGGAGTATAGTTTATTTAGAAGCTAAACTAATTGATATTTTTTGCTCTCCAGTAGGAGTCACTATTAACAAAAAATTTAATTCAGAAGCTAAATTAAGGCTGATGTTTAGTTAGTAGATGCATATATATGGAATGTTATAAAAATTGTAATAAATGGTGATAGCTTAGACCCAACAAAGGATTAATGTTTCATATTCAACTTAAACTGCAATGACAAAAATCCCTAATAGGCATGAGTACAACTTCATAAAAGATCTAATTTAACAGGAGGACACACACACACACACACACACACACACACAAATTTATTCTGATGACCATAACTTGAGACAGCCTTGCAATTTAATAATGAACACCAACAAACCTCTTACATGTATATTCCCATATTTCTTTGTATTGAAATCTTAAGACTATGAAATAACTGTTTTCTTATTAAGCAATTAAGATTTTTACTTTTTCAATTGGGATCCTAACTATTTTAAACTTTTTTCCAACATACACACACATCTGGAGAAAATATTTATCAGATAAACATACTTATTGGAAAAGTAGTAAATGTACTTATCTGAAGTAAATCCATATTACACGAAGAAGTCAGATAAAGCACAAATCATCTCAATCTTTTTAGTGGCATGAACTTATTTTCTTGGCATCATTTAGATATTAGCAGGTAAAATAGTTTTAACTATTTATATGGTTCAAATACGGAAACATTTAGTTTGGAAGATGCTTTTATCACAGAAAAGTATCAAAATATCAGCATAAACTGTGAAATCTAATTTTATTTGTGTCTTTATTAGTGGCTTCCTACGTTATCTTGAATTGGTTATTTTTATACGGCCTGGGTTCATATGTAGACATTCAAATGTTTTATCACATGATCAAATATTTATTTTCTGAGTGACTAGTCAGATAGCTTGCAGTCATATTGATTATAAAGTAATTCACATTGATTACTAAGGTAAGCAATGGGTTATTTTTTAACTAGATTTTTGATCCGTAAGTAAATATTTGACTTCTACCTTTCTGTGGCACTATTTCCCTTTAGAAGACAGAAGAGACTTCTCATTTTGCTCTATGTGGCATTATAAAAACTCACACAGACATATATGGTTTGGAGACATAGCAGCATGCAAAACAGATGCAAAAACCAGGTTCTCAAATTTCAGTATACAGTGAAATCTGATCAGATTCATTTCCCCACTTTTCCACATATTTTCACATGTCTGAGGTAAAGAATTCAATGAGTATGCCATTATCTGTATGAACATAACATCTTCTATGAAATTCAACAAACCAGAGATATAAAACAGCATTACCCTGCAAACAAGGTAAAATGTAGCTAATAGCATTATGTGATATGGCAAAGTGTAATACCAAAGTAGCAAGACCAGAATATATAGATTTTTAGGTTTAATTACACTGGAACCTACACACTTGACTCAAAGTGAAATTCACCTCTTCCTCAATTTTTTGCAAAGTAACTGCAAAAGTCATAAATTTACTACTAAATCTCTCAAATATTAAATGAAATTAGCCAAAGATAGTGTAACTGACACATCTGAAGACTAGATGTGATTTTTATTTAAGGAGAAAAGACTTCATTATGCCTCTTATTTTTCCCCAGGCCGTCAATCTCTTTCCCTTGGGATAAGTGGAATGTTCTTTAAAAAAAAAAAAAAAAAAAAAAAAAAACCCTTACACTAACCCAGTGTAATCCATAGCCAGTCTCCAAGTTTGATACAAAAACAAACCATTTCTATTTTGGTACAATGAGGAAGCATCACACTGGACAATGTAAAAACAGAGATGGAGGAAGTTGACTCAGATTGCTGCACTTCCTAGATGAAGTCAGTTAGCGAGCTTACCACAATCACCTGAGTCAAATGAAATTCGAGGACAATTGTTTTTTTCCGTCAAATTGGTACACGTGTAAAGGAATTCCCAAAAAGTTAGAGGGGAAATCCTAGTTATGTTTATTTGTCTGGATGAAGGATGATAGCTGAGAAACTTTTAACAAAAAATGGATTGATGAAGCTGGCTGGAATCTCAGCACAGGATGTTCTCAATTTTAAAAAATTTGTGAATAAATATCAGGCTTCCCAATGCATTGCCCGGTAATCAGAGTGGAAATGTGATATCACAATGAAAATGATTTTCACTCTAAACGAACTAATCATCTAGGGTTTATTAACCCTCTTTGGGGGTGAAGATTCTAGCAATTTCCTGAGGTTTCTAACTGTTGATCACCTTTGTTGTTTGACATGATGGAGCAATAGAACAACTTGCTAGGCACAGAACAAACAATTGTCAAATACTTTAATGGCCATCTCTGACAAACGGAATGAAAAGAGTAGGTATAAAGGAAAAACGAAACATAAATTTTAAAGATGCAAGTGAATGACCATACAGTGAGAGCATCCAACATACATCCACCATTGAAGTGCCTTTTCAAGTTCATGTTTAGCAGATCTAAGTTCCCTCAAGGACAATCGATAGCCTATAGCTTAAGCAGGTCAATGGTCCATTCCTAATCTAAATGTGGTGTTCTTTAACTCAAAATAAACTTAAATTTTAACTACTGAGTTTTCAAAATAAGCACTCTCGTCATTCTGTTAATCAAAAGCATTTACCTACCCCACACATAAACACAGACAAGACCAGGAAGGAACAGGTGAGACAAGTTTTGCATCATCTTCTATTAAAAGACAAGCGCTTAGAGTAAATCCCAGGAGTAATCTAAAATAAATTGTTTTAAAGAGATAACATGCAATTTTAAAAAACTCTGGGTTTTCATTAAATACAGTGAAAGAAATTCACATGCTTTTATTGAGCATAAACAGTACTAAAATAAGAATGATTTGGGAAAAAATGATACTGATAAATTTTGGCTTTCAACATTAACAAAGCTGAATCAGGTATGGGTAATGAGTGTGAAAAAGTAATGTGGCAGTATTGGTCTTATTTCCTTCATTTATGGTTGGGCCAAAAATTGACATAAAAGTCATCAACTAGCTTTACTGACAGCAGTGCCAAAGGCCAAATTATGGTGCTTACCAACCAAAGACATGAAAATTGTCTCTATTTGTTTGACAGGGGTATTTGTTTTCAACAATATCAGCACTTTGACCTCTTCAGGCGTGACTATCAAACGCATTCTGATCATAAAACAACTTCAGCATTTCTAAATATTAGTCAAAATGACAAACAGGACAACTCTCACCTTTCCCTCCTGTTGAAGATATCCTTTACTGCCGAGTGGGGCGTGTTCTCTAACATCTGTTCAGGAACTGAATGCCATGTTCTTTATGGGGTCTGGACCTCTACCTACTTAGTGCCATCATATAGTAACTGTGTTGCGTGTAAAGAAATGGTACAGAACATATGATAAAGACAAGAGTTCCTCAAGATATACCCATTTTGTATATGGGCTGTGACCTTCAAACTTGCCAGCAATGTTGAATTTTTTTTTTTTTTTTTTTTTTGAGATGGAGTCTTACTCTGTTGCCAAACTGGAGTGCAGTGGTACAATCTTGGCTCACTGCAACCTCTGCCTCCTGGGTTCAAGCAATTCTCCTGCCTCAGCCTCCTGAGTAACTGAGACTACAGGTGTGTGCCACCATGCCCAGCTAATTTTTGTATTTTTAGTAGAGATGGGGTTTCGCTATGTTGGCCAGGATGGTCTCGATCTCTTGACCTCGTGATCTGCCCACCTCGGCCTCCCAAAGTGCTGGGATTATAGGCATGAGCGGTGCACCGCGCCTGACCTGTTGGATATCTTTAATCAACTGCTCATATGTTCCGCAATATACATATGTATACTTTATTAAAAATCTAAATGTATTGTGTCCATTACATTTTCTTTTTTTTATTTTTCTTTTTTCTCTTTTTTTTTTCTTGAGACCAAGTCTTGCTCTGTCACCAGGCTGCAGTGCAGTGGTATGATCTTGGCTCACTGCAACCTCCATCTTCTGGGTTCAAGCAATTCTCTTGCCTCAGCCTCCTGAGTAGCTGGGATTACTGGCATGTGCCATCACACCTGGCTAATTTTTGTATTTTGTATTCACATGTTGGCCAGGATGGTCTCGAACTCCTGATCTCATGATCCACCCGCCTCGGCCTCCCAAAGTGCTAGAATTACAGGCGTGAGCAACCATGCCCGGCCGTCCATTACATTTTCTCTGAGTTAAATATTTCTGGATTGAGTCATTATTAGTAGTACAATTATTAAACAAACGATTATACATTTTATGACAATTATTAAACATGAGACAGTTTTAAACATTAAACTATCTTTCTTTAAAGACTTACAATAGAGCTAAAGTTTCTGGTTTTCCCATATAGCATGTGGGGATAAGAACCAATCCCACCTCTCCTCTTGACCTCACCAGATAAGCAGTATAATGTGGAGGCCAGAAATCAAGATGTTGGTTTAAGTTTCAGCTTCATTTCTAACTAGCTCTTTAAACCTGAGTAAGCTCTAGCTTTGTCTAAATCTGTTTCTTTATAAACCAATAATTTTCAAATAACTGTGTTAAATTGTGATCATATAAACTTTGTTCCAATCCCTAAATTCTGTGTTTATGTTTTTATCATAATGTAGTATCTCTGGCAAATCAATCTCTGAAAAACGTAAAAACAATCAAAAGTTGTTTCTCTAGTTGACCAAGTAAAAGCTCCACACAGTCCCTGTGATTTTCAGGGAAGAGACAGACAGAAGCTGCTAGACAGAAGCTCAGTGGAGTATCTGTGGCCACTGTCTTAATCATGCCAGATCTGCAGCTCTCTGTCACCCAGAATCACGTTCTGTAGTCGCTTCCAGATAAGGACTATATTCTAGAATATAAGATTCTCCAGCAAAGTTCAGTGTCTTGTTAAATAAACGTGTCATCTACCTTGCTGCTCCCAAATATCTTAAGTTCCTAAACAAAGATGATAATTTAGCTTTCTTTGCCCTGTGCTCCAACAATACAATCTGCACACAATAGGAGCCCAATCACATTTTGCTCATAGAGTGAATGAGGAACGAAAAGAGATTTATTTCCTTCCTTTCCACAACAACAGAAATCATCATGTCCACAGAGAAAAGAGTTTGTCAGAAAAACACATGATAGCCAGCTGTAACTTCCATTTGAAAATAAGTCTTCATGAAATGAGAAAATGAGCATATTACTAGACAACAATTTTCAATAGAGTTATATCTACTTTACACTGATAAAACGTGCACATAATTATGAGGAGCTGTTCCCCTAGTTTCCAAATGTTCTAAATATTATTTTTGATTTCATGAGCCTGGTCTGTACTTTACCTAGATTATAATCTGCTGAAGATCGGGGTGAACCAAATTTTATTTGCTATCCTGGCAGAGAGTGTATTCAAAAACATAAAATTCACAGAAGAAGGGGGCGTGAGGGATCTAATTTACCTTCCTTTCTCTTGTATAGTGTGGCTACTCTCTCAATATAATAACTAATAATGCCAACAACATGCTAAAGGCATAAAGATGGACACATCTATTGTCACTTTTGAGAGGTAATACTGTCATGCCACTTATTATATGTGTGCAGACTTTCGTTTGTTTCACGTGTTCTTTAATTTTTTTTGGCAAGTCACCTTTACTTATTTAATCTATATTCTACTTTGAACATTCAATTATAAATATTTTCTTAGAGGGACACCATATTCTATGGTTAAATATTATTTCCTAATGACGTGGAAGAAAACAAAGGGAAGAAACAGGTGCTTTCCATGTCATTTCCACATATTTAACTTTTTATTTGTTGTCCTTTCCAACACATTCCATTTATCTAGATTTGAGGCACTACAGAAAAAAAAACAACTTTAAAAAATTATTTTGTTGCACTGTTAACAGAAATATATGTTCATAACAAAGGACCTCAACAACAATTACAGTAAGCCAGGTGGCTGATTCCATCTTTATATCATACATTACACTGTTACCATGGACTACATGATTACATAATTTAGGATGTACTTGCTATCACTGTATTTTTTTTTTTTTTTTTTTTTTTTTTTTTTTTTTCTGGAGACGGAGTCTCGCTCTGTCGCCCAGGCTGGAGTGCAGTGGCCGGATCTCGGCTCACTGCAAGCTCCGTCTCCCGGGTTCACGCCATTCTCCTGCCTCAGCCTCCCGAGTAGCTGGGACTACAGGCGCCCGCCACCTCGCCCGGCTAGTTTTTTGTATTTTTTAGTAGAGACGGGGTTTCACTGTGTTAGCCAGGATGGTCTCGATCTCCTGACCTCGTGATCCGCCCGTCTCGGCCTCCCAAAGTGCTGGGATTACAGGCTTGAGCCACCGCGCCCGGCCACTATCACTGTATTTTTAAGAGTCATATAAGCTCTGTGTTTATTAGTCTGAAAGGAGAACCAGTGATACCAGACCCTTATAAAGCATTACAAAATGAACTCTGATTTGTACAACTACTTGTGGCCGTACACACTTTGGTGCAAATCTTCCCAATGGCAGAAACATTGGCCATTGCTGTCCACCTTCCAGGAGGCCTGGCACTTAGTAGGTGTGCTATAAATATTTGTGAATTTTTCAACCTCATACTTGAACTTTAAGCTGACTCAGTGCCAAGTGAGTACACCTACAACTTCTGACTGACGTCAGGGTTTCTTTCCCTTTGAGGAGACAGAGACTCCATTTGACAATATGGGAGGAATTACACTCTGTATCACCAGTTACTTCTGTGATGTATATATTTGATGAATAGAATTTTGTTGACTAGAATTCTAAGAGAAAGGCACTAAAGTTTTATAAAGGCCAATTTGAAATAAACTTAAGATCTAAATACGCAGAAGCCCGTATCTTTTATGAAACAAGCCAAATAGGTCAAGTCTACCAAAAATTTACTAAGTATGTAAGAACAACTAAATAAAACCTTTCAACATTCTTAACAAAGAAATATTCCGTCTGAAAGCATATACTAAAATAAGTTACCATTCTGGATGTTTTAACCTTTTTTTAAAGTTTCCTAACTCACTGATATCAAAGAGACACCTGGTAGCAATGCTATAGTTAAGTATTTGTCTGGGTTTCCTTCATAATTCCTAATTTTCAGATACTTGGAAGGAAATTGCCAGAATCTTAAATGTGCTATACAGAGTTGTCTGTAAAGATGCAAATATCATTTCTCATTCTCCTTATATTCTTTTCTTTCTATAAAATTTCAAAACTGCTCAGTCATTTTGAATCATACAGTGCATAAAAATAGACTTTTAATACTTGAGATATTTTATCTCTATTGTCTATGGCATTTTCTCCCACCAGAACAAAACAAAACAAAAAAACAGAAAAACAAATAACCCCTCAACTCACCTTTGCATTCCCCAATATACCTTAACTTCTTTGAATAAAATGCAGGTGCTTCATTTCAAATGGGGTCCAATGACTGACATTTAAAGCTAACATCTTAATAAGTGGCTATGATGCTTAACATGTTGGCATTCACAGCACTTCCACTTGCCCCATGTAAATAAAATTGGTCCATACCACCCTATTGTATATTACATCTAATCTGGATTCTGTAATCTCATTGCGATTACCCCTTTTGTTGTTTTCAGGGCTGCAAGTTCACAGTGAAGTTGAAAGACAAGCCGACATTTATTTTATAGTGAATATTGTTTTTGCTTTCTGTTGTTGAGTTTGAAGCACAGCTGTGCAAAGTAGTTTCAATGAACCAAGGGATGGTCCCAGAACAACCAGCTAAGAACTTTGCCCTGAGTTCACAAACTGTGGACTACATGATAATTATATAAACTCCTCCAGAACTACGACCCCTTTCATGAATTTTTAGCTGGATCTGTGTCAAGTAGTATTGATTTATATTGATCTCAAGGGTATTTTTTTTTCTCCGATTTTTACCCAATTTACACAGCAAGGAACAAGGACTCAGCCTAATTTCATTTTCTATGCAGTAACTAGTATGTTATTTGCATTCCATAAATGAAATGGAATGTAGGGACAGGGACTAAACTGCTAATTCAAATACAACCATAATATTAAGAGCATTATCTTCTTATAAAAGAAACGCAGTTTTATTTAGTAAAAGCATTATTCTTAATAGTAAAAACATAAAACATCCTAAGCCATACTCTACATGTCTTAAAATACCCTGAAATAACTTTTATAAAGAACATATAAGTCTTGTATTTATTAAGTGTTCACAGTAACTGCACTCTTCAGGTATAGTCCAATAAATTATAGGAGAAAAAATTCTGCCATAGTTTCTAATCAAAATCTCCAATTGCATGATTCCAAGATAAAAATGAACCTTAATTTAAAGCATTAAAAACTCTGAGCTAAGAACCCCCAGCTCAGAAAAGACATTCCTTTCAAAAAAAAAAAAAAAAAAAAGAACCAGCATAACCTCTTACCTACTTAAAATTAATTCTAAATAGAAGTCAGTGCCTTCACCTTTCTAGAAATGAGAGTATATGCTTCAAAATAATAATTTGAAAATAAAATAAGTGATACCAGTAATTTGGGTTGTCAAGTTGAATTAATAAATTATTACTGGGCCAACCTGGAACCAAAATTATCAATCATTCAAAATAATTCATAGTCTGTTCTAGGAAACATCTTAATCTTTGCTTACAGAAAAGTCGCTACTCAGTAACACCTTTCTTCAGTAACTAAGAAGCTCAGAGGCACTCAGTTTCCACTGTCAAAGATACCCATTTAAATGGCTTAATATCCAAACATATCCTGACAAGTTATTCAGATCTTACTTTTCAACTGTGAGAGCAAACGGAAAGTTTGGCAAATTGGTACTGCGTTTTAAATTTAATCATGAAATCAATTCCTGGGAATTGCAAATAATGTCTTAGAAGTCAGTTGAGGACCAGATTTGGCCACTGAATGCTCTGTGACGCTCTTGCTGAAAGACAAGAACAGAACACACACATTCAAGCAGAAAGTGTGCCGGCCACAGTCATGGGACTCACACCCAGGGAAACCTGTCCTTAATTTATCCCGTCGTGTGTAGATTTGGCAAGGATCTCCAGATATCATTTACATACCATATGCCCTGAATTACCTAGGCACAATGGTTGTAGATAAATATGTTTCGGGTCTGACTGTTTGCTTCCTTTTATAAGTTTTGCAGCTTTCATTTCATTTTTCACATTGCTAAATAATTTAATGTAATAGTGCGTGTTGTAAAAGAATGTTTTGCTAAATCAATAAATAGTTCATTGTGCCCTGTGGTAAGAAAATAAATGCTCCTGAGGTAGGTGACCAGGAGATATTATTTCTCCTATGAAAGAATCAAAGAGGGGAAATCAGCTGTTTATGCTTTCAACTCATTTTAACCTTTGTATTTTTACTAGGCATATGAATGCAGGCATTCAAAAATAAAGAAGACAGAAATCATACATTATGACTTCTGTGAAATATACAGAACTGGTCAGCAAGTCTTCATGTCTAAAAAAGACCCCTGAAAATCTATTCTTGGTCATTCCTGTATTTGTTCTTCTTACAGTTTACAGACATTATAATTAGTCTATGCCTTAGTTTCCCTCTCTTCCCAACAATGGTATTAATAAAAAATGTAGTCACATTTGTGTAGATTTTCAAATGACACTTAGATTAATAAAAATGTATACTTAAACTAAAAAGATCAAAAGCCTAAAAAAAGGCTTGGAGCAGAACTACATACATATTTTTTGTTGTGTACTATAAATTTGACTGTATAAACTTCCAATTAAAAATGACATTCACACCATCATTTTTGATAGAATTTTGCACAGTAGGAATACTCATTAATGCAGGGTAATACAGTGTGATAAGCAGCTTAGACATCAAAATAGTAAAAAGGAAAAAAAAAGCCAATTGGTCTACTTTTTACATGAGTAAGATAAAACTTAAAATATTAAATCCCCGAAGAAATTTAAGAAAACATATTGGCATTTTAAAATTATGTCAAATCAAGAGCATCTATTCTCTTGTCAGTTTCAACTTCAGAGATCTCAGTTCTAATAAAAAAATCACATTTCCATCCTATGTTTGATCATGATACATTAAATGCACTTCAATATTCAAAATGAAATTAAATACAATTTAAATATTTTTACCTATCCTACAATTACCCTCCTAAATAGAGTATATGTTTGTGTATACACTTTTTTTTACTACTTATATGAAGTATCTGAAATATTTCAATTTTCTTCAGCATTGGTAAAAGAAAGGCAAAAGCCCATCAGCTACAAAGCATGTGCACATGGGTCATTTTATGATCTTTAACTAGAAAATACAAAATGATCATATAATTATCTGTTGTATGTTAAAATAAATGGCAAATGAGGTGTGTCCATATACTAGAAGAGAAATAAATAAAAGGCAATCAAGTAATTTCGGAATATTATCAAACAATTTTGCTTTCTTTAGGGGGCAAGAAAAAGAAAGCTACCATTTGAAGGCCAGCAATGAAAGGGTTAACAGACATATGCTGTATAATTAGGAGATGCATTAATGATTATGAATAGTAAATGATTTGGTGCAAAGAAAAAAATTTTAGTCAAAGGGACATGTACCTATCTTACATGTTTATTAGTAACTGTATATAACTGGAAAATTCTGCTATTAAGAATCTTGCATTATTGGTGTAAATACTTCCAAGGGTACATCAAATTGTAATCTTTCATACGACATCCATCAAACCAGGCTGGAGATTTTGACAAACATTAAACACAGTAAGGAGGCAATTATGTATGCATGATTTAATCTGCAACTAATTAATATGCAAATTTATTCATATGTTAGTTACTAAATTAAAAATGCAAAGAAGCCCTTATGGTGATTCTCGAAATTTTGCACAAACAGAACATTTAAAATGTAAGAAAAATGAAGTTTTTTAGAAAACTATAACACACTTTTAGTGTCTCCAGAACCTGTTGCATTAAGAAGACTCAAAAATATGTGTTTAAATACTAGATAATAATTTAAAAGGTGTGCTAATTTTATGTGAGAATGTGGGAACAGAAAGGTTAATCAGAATTCTCTCGAACTCTTAGGAGATACACTCTAATTACCAGACAAATGGTATTCTATTTCTAAGCTTCCTTCCCTGCTTTTGGGCTGTCAGAAGTTGGTCATCTTACTGATATCTTACATAAATGGTTAGGAGTTTTGAGGGGAATAAATAGTATTTGAAAGCAACCAGATATAATGAAAATTTAGGGTAACTCTGAGACCATTTGGTGTTCACTAAACATACAATTCGCTCAAGATGGCAACTCGCTCTTTTCGCCTTTGGGGAACAGCTCTTTGCAAACACAGAAATGGTAGGAAAATCTTGAGAGAGGCTAGAAATTCTACCAAACTCTCTTCCAAATGAATCTTCAAAGAAAATAATGTGGCTAACCAAAAAGCAACAACCTCCCAAAAAAGCAGAAGGTAATTTTATCTGAATTCAATCTGGCTATTTTAGTCCTACATTTTCCAGACAGTCCAAAATTGATTTGAATCTTTTATGTGAGATGAGGGGTGTGGAGTGGTGATAATTTAAAAATATCTTTGGGTGTCTGTATACAAGGGAGTATCCATTCAAGTGCACTATATATTATTCTTTGGTATTATTGCCTTATGCAAGAACCTGATTCCTGTGTGACTGCCTAGTGATCAGCAGTGAGATTCTGTATGGATCACCTCTCATCTGATTACCTTTTTCATCCAATGTCCGATGGCCATGTACATATGCACAAAGCTCCTGGAGCTGGCTCTTGGAACAGCTGTACTGGCCTCATGAAATCAACACAAGTCAACTGTATGAGGAAGGACAATAACAGCGTCTACGGCTCTTCCTAGGGCACTGAACTCTCACCCATGTTAAAAAAAAAAAATCACCATCGGTCTCGCTGCTGCCAAGTGACACACAAAAAGGAAGTTAACCATTGGCTGTGACTTGCATTCACAGTCTGACTCTGATTTCCCTGCTTCCCTTAGCCCATTCTGATGCCAAGCGGACTACAGCTTGCCCATTTCATTTCGACCACGGCAGCCAAAAAAAGCACTGCCCCACCGTGCGACGACAAGCAGTCTGTTTTGATATTAGTACCTCAGTATGTGATATAAGAGAGTCAGATGTCCTCAAACTACGTGCCCTCCCCCGAGGGACTCTGTCCTGGCCCTCCTTGGCCAGAGAGATGGAAAGTGTGCCACAAATCCTTAGCTTTGAAAGCATAGAGGACGGACAGGCACTATCCTCAGGCTCAGACAGAAATGGCCATGAGTGCCTCTTCTTCCGGGGAGAGGATTCAGGCCCTCCAATTCCACACTCGAGTCTAACTGGAAATACTAACTCAGATTCTATTCACTCCCTGCCAGCGTACAGAGCACAAACTGAATTACATAAGAAAGAGAGTCATTTTCTCATATAATTAAATTGTAGTAAATGCTAGTTAAGTAAACATCAGGTTTCCTTCTTTTACTTTCATGAAAGACAGGGGAATATATGGGGTTCCCGAAAATTGATTTTTTCATTGATTCTTAGGGAGGAAGATGAGAGTGAAGTATTCTCCTCCACAAAACAAATTCTGATTTATTAGCTAAATGTACGGAATCTGACTCTAACCTAGTTTAACCTCTGAATGTGCCTTGTAATGTTCTAGTTCTCTCCAGCACTAATAGATCATGCTTTTTATAATTCCAACGAGGCATCGTCAGGCGAGGACTGCAACTGCTGGGCATTTCAAAAGTCTGAGAGTACCCCAGGCATCTTTAATTTTTACAGGTGACTCAATTTTTGTTGTGACCAGAACTGAACATAAAGCTTTTAAAAGCTTAAATGTACACATTTATGCATTCATTACACAGTGTTAAATCTAATTTGTTCTTTTTACTGTCACAGGAAGCACATGTTTAAAGCAATCTGTTTCCTCATGTGAATGCTTTCCTGTCTGTTTAAAAAAAATTGCGACACACTTTACCCTGAGTAACCAAGAGGTGATCATAAATATCCCTAAATAGCATTAAACAGATATGAAAGACATTAACACTTTCAGAATGCCAAAGTAGTATTAAAAAAAAATTCTAACAGATGCTCCTAGGTCAAAAAGTGAAATGTGTGTTTCCTGAAAAAACACTCTCATCAGAATCATAAATGAACTGTGAGTGGAGAAGTGAGGTGTTGCTGAACAAACCAGGATCCTTTTGGTGAGGAACACGGCAATCCACTGCCAACGTGTACTTGCCATAAAAAGCCAAATCGAAATGGAAGTTTGATGAAAACCAATATCCTTTGTAATCCACAAGGTGGCAATGACTACAAATGAGGGGTGGCTAAATCGGATCTATCTGCTTTCCAGAGAAAGACTATCTGTGAACTGAAGCATCAGTCCCTGTTCGGGGTGGGGGTGGTGGGGTACCCGGAAGAAGCTCAGGGCTCACCAGCCAACACGGACCTTTCCCGAGGAATCTAACTCGATGCCTGGTTTTTCTGCAAATTAAAATTGGCTGGGAAAAGACATTCATTGTGGAATGTGGAGACCATGCTTCCGCTCACACCTCCCCTCCCTACTTTCAGCAGATGTTTTTTTCTTTAAATGCAAGAAGAGTTAACTAAATCGGCCTTTATTATAAAAAAAAAAAAAAAAAAGTTTTAAGTTTCTCATAGCCGATGATCAAAAATACCTTTTCTTTTGTGAATTCAACAGGGGCACTGAGAAAAGATACATTATATTGTGTCAAAGGCTAGAATCCAGCCATTCTTTGGCTTTACCTTAAAACATCTGTACAAATATTCCTGCTTAATGTTAGAAATCTACCTAAGCAGTCCTAAACAAACTGAACTCTGTTTACTTTATGAGATAAACAGTCTGCCATACAGGTCTTCCTAGTCCACACGTCTTCATCTTGCCAGGCAAAGTTAATACCTTAGGCCTAACCTTCAGTTTTGTGGGGGAAACTATAGCCAGCCCCACCAAGAGGCCGTGCATCACTCAGGCAGACCCGTTCCCGGCCTATTATAGAATACCACTGACACAAAACAACAGAAAGCATGTATCTCGTTATCACTTAGAGGCAAGGCTGATTTAGGCATAAACAAATTATTGGCCAAGGGAACCACATTATAAGCAGCTCCAGGCATCGTAGCTGATGTACCAGTTCAAAAGAGAAAAGATAGAGAAAATATTTCCAACATAAACTTTGCAGAGCACTATCTAATGATTAAAAGGGCTGACTACGTGTCTTGGTTTGATAGAGATGGGTTTGCAGAGCCTATGCAACACAGGGAGACCCTGTCTCTACCAAAAAAAAAAAAAAAAAAATTAGCCGGTGTGGTGTTGTGAACCTGTGTACCAGCTACTCAGGAGCCTGAGGTGGGAGGACCGCTTGAGCCTGGGAGTTTGAGGCTGCAGTGAACTATGCACCACTTCCAGCCTGGGTGACAGAGCAAGACCCCATCGCAAAAAAAAAAAAAAAAAAAACAACAACAGCAACAAAAAAAAAACAATGTTCCATAATTTCAGAAAAAGCAAGTGACCTCTGTTAGGTAAAATTATAATTATTTTGCACATAGTTGAAACCCTGGTCTTAGTTTCTATTCTACTGCTAACTACTCCTAAGTAGGCTGCCATGTTAGATTTGTTTCTCAAATGCCAAAAGAAAGGTAGTTACCTTGTTACTGATAACAGCATAACAGTGCTTTTTATTATGTGTAACAATAGAATGTAACATTCAAGGATATTACATAAATGCATTAAAACCCCAATGAGTACTTATTTTACAAATAACTGTGTAGCTAGGAAGTGACACAGCCCCCTAAAAACCCAGTTGATCAGATTTCATACTCTAACCACTACATTATACTGTCTGTTTACACAAATGCTATCCTGGACTGCCTGGCATACTGATTTGCTTGGGCAGAAGTTATAGGATATAACTATATAGAGATACTGATGATTATTCTACAGTGAAATGAAACTTCTTAATATTAATGTATTATAGATAGTCAAATACTTGCTAAGTTAACGACGACCTTGCTGAAGAGAGCTTTTTGGTCTACAGAGTGTCTGAAACGCTATAGGCAGCATAGACAGCATTATGGTTAAGAACACTGAAACTTTAGAGACAGACTGCCTAGGTCTCACTCCCAGCTCTGCCACTTACTATGTGTGACCGCAGACATGTTTCTTCACCTCTCTGGGTCTCATTTTTAAGTCTCTTGAATAAACAGTAGTACCCATCTCATAGGATTTTTATAGGAATAAATGATTTAATAGATGCAAATGATTTAATAGTATACCACTCAGAACATGGAGTAAGTACATGGAGTAACTACTCTGGCATGGAATAAGTACTTTGATAAAGGTTTATTATTAGTATATTGACACCATCATAATAAATGCAGACACTATTTATACCTGTTTTGTAGACAGAGAAACAGGTTTGTGAGCTAACCAAGGCCACTGAGTAAGTAGAAGCTGTCGGACATTAAATTAGAAAGGTCTTTTTATGTCTAGTGCAGTGTTTTTTCTAACCTACTACACCACTTTTACTACTATAATCATTCACTGGAAACATACTTCAGGGTAATACACAAAAGTAAAGCAGTGAGTCTGACTTCTATAGGACAAACAAGATGTATCTAAAACATGTCCCTCACCCACTTCAAGTTGGTGACAAGCAAGTGAGTAAAGGCAATCAGCTTAAGGGACAAAAGTCCATGTGCTATACTGTGTGGGTTATTTTATTTTTCAAATGCATGACTTTCTTAAAAGGCTACACGGTACACTCTTTAAAATGCTAAGGTTATTCCTACAAATTGTGATGCAAGTGACACAAGACTGCAAATTTCATTAAACGTGAAGAATCTTAGTTGTAAAGCTCCACGATTTAAATAAGAATACACAGAAGAAAAAGACATGTTCCATGTTACATGGTGTGTCTAGTTTTTAGCTGCAATGAAAAATACGCTTTGAATAAGTATAAATGGAGAAAGGAATGAATGAATTAATGAACCTGCTTTTTTCCCCTTCTACCTGGGCACTCCCAGCTTGTTACTGTTGGGTTTCACTTATATCAACACCGGGTGAAGTTACTGATATATTTACTAAAGGGAAAATGAAAGAGCATTTATTTGTAAAATAATTACTGACTACAGTTTGAATTTTGTAATCCCAACTATATCTGTTCATAATAAATATGTTTAATTCTGTTTTCTTTGCCGTTATCAATTAAGCCACAGATTATATGTGCCAATGTCTTATATATCTCTAAAAATAAAATTCATATTAACACACTATATGAGGGAACCCAAGGTTCTTGCAATGCAATTTCACTCCTGAATCATATGCTTGAGTATTAAATGGCAGAATTTCGAATTTATTTTATACAACAATACTTTCAAATAGTACAATAGATACAGAAAAGTGCTTTTCTACTTGACCAAATGGTTAAAAAATTTAAACTAACTCAACAAGTCTAAATCATCAGGCCATAAACATTCTCCTAATAAATCTCAGCTTTAGCAGTAATACAAAATGACCTAAACACTGCTGCCTCCTTAGACAATTGTTTTTCTCATCCTTTAATGTCTTGAGTTATTAAACTTTCTTAAGCTAGAGCCCCAGTTTTTATACTCCACTTATTATTGAATTATTTTGTACTTCAAGTTCATTTCATAGAAAGCAAGCCAGAAAATATTATTGTACCGTGTGAATATACCTGAGCACCTGTGAAACAACCCAATTCTCCAAACAGGGTTACTGGAAAACATTAATGCTAAGAATCTGCCACCTACTTGAAACTGCTTTCTCACAGCAGCTAATGATATAATGATATACTGTGCCAATCGGTAGAATGAAAGCCATTACAATATTATTATAAGCAGAATTCAGGAAGCATATTTAGAATGATATGGGCTGTGGAGGGAGGAGGCTCCTGTAGACAGTTAGGTATTCTTTCTCAGATGTCATCAAAATAATTGTTCCAAAGTAGCATTTTCCTAAAATCCCTAATGGTAACAGCAAGTGGTAACAGTGGCTTTTTGTATGTGTGTGTGAGGAATGATACCAGTTTTCATGATTAAATGTACTTGCAAAGGTCATTTTTATGAGAAAATATAAGTCTTTCTAATATGGCTCCATGTTTCACAAAGGAAATGCCCTTTAATCACTGCTAACATATGGCAATACACTGAGAAATTTTCTTTACAGTTTGCTATGAAGAGAGCTTCACTACGGAATGTTCCTATTTCCTGCTCTATGGAATAATCAAAATAAATTTAGTGAAATTTAACACACACACAGTTCCTCTTCTTATTACTCTGGAAGTAAGCACTTATATATCAAGTTTCATCCCTAGTGGCTTATTTATGATTAATTCCTCAGATGACAAAGTCAGACAACAGTGGGTGTCACTAAATCACATAAGTAGAATTCTTAAAATGTTCCTTCCAAAATATAACTTGAGCATTCTTTCAGAAGTGAAATCTATCCGTCTCACCAAATCATAAAGCATCTTTATTTTCAACCCTGAAATTTTACAAAATGCAGAAACTTCTGCACTACCTTAACTTCTCTGAAGAGGGAGTATATGTTCAAGTAAAGCATCAGACTCCTCAAATAGCCTTACACCTATGCAGCAGCTGCAACTTAAAAAAGAATGACTCACGTGCTGCTGTTTTCAGATAAAAAAATAATTAAGTATTTAAAACCACAAGTTTTGCATCACATTTTATAAAAGCTCCTATTCCTTTAAAAGAAGCACATTCATACACATGGGTGCACACACGCACGTGCACACACACATCCTGGTATAGTCGAAATTGATCAAGGCTGAAAATCCTGTGCTATTGCTTTGAGATGCAATTTTATGTTCAGTTTAATAATTCAGTGCAATTTATGTAAAAAAATCAAACAAAAGCCAAGACAAAGCAAGTGTCTGTCAACAGCCTGACCAAGTATGGATTTTGCCTTAAGAAAATACAACTTTGCCAATTCTCGAAGAGACTCCTTATTCTTTTAGGATAACTGCCACATCTTCTAAGAGAATCTTATTTAGCCCTCCAATTCCTGGTTCATTACTTTCAATGAAAACCTTTAGAATTATTCGAAACCAATAAAACATAGAAAATGCATAAATTGTCAGTGATCTGGAAAAAAGGAGAACATTTTGCTATGTAGCAAATAAAACTTTCAATCAATTAAATTTTACAAGTTAAAAAATGGTATTCAACCAAATTATCAAGGCATTTATCTATATTATTTCGTAAATATAAATTCAAAGTTAAGCTGGATACTACAGAAAAAGGTTTTATTTTCAAAATACATGCAAGCCCTGTTATAATTCTCTCTGGGTAAAGCAGCCCTGCAGTGGTTTCCTACATTTCTCAGTAATTTAAACCACTCTCGAGTCCAAAACTTCACACCAAAATATACTCTTCAGTGAAAATGATAAAGTTCAAAATAGCAGTTCCCAGAAATGTATTTCTCTTTC
Organism: Macaca nemestrina; assembly: GCF_043159975.1. Taxonomy (NCBI): domain Eukaryota; kingdom Metazoa; phylum Chordata; class Mammalia; order Primates; family Cercopithecidae; genus Macaca; species Macaca nemestrina. The sequence continues at coordinate 25,194,648 of NC_092143.1, read as the reverse complement.
CTCAACAAGTCCAGTTTTACACTAAATACTATTATTCCAGCTGCTAACATCGTAATGAAAGTCCTGATAAATCTTAGCATGCAAAATAGTATTCTGAATACTTGATTAAAAATAAAAACTCATTGGGGAGTAGGAAGACACATCAGGCACCACTCCCCAGAAGAGCTCACTGAGTAGAAAAATGAGGCACTGATGGCCAGGAAGGCCTCTTTCTTGTGGAAGGAATGAACTGGTGGTGTTTCGTTTGAGTGTTTGGGGCATATAACGTTTTAGTTTGTAAAGATAAAACAGGAATAGCTCAAAAATACACAAACCTTTCATCCACAGTTAACTTTCGTGCTTGTCTTCTCCTTTATGTTTCTTCTCTCTTTCTATCTAAAATATGCACACCAGAAGACTTCTTTTTTAAAGGGCACAGGATTGGGCTTCAAGGCAGAGAAGAGGAGGACAGTGGATGAAGGAGCTCATTATTCCAAAATTCCAAACAGAAATTCAGAAATCCTTGAGCAAACTTCTGGGATATTAGAATGCCTAACGGCATATACGTTGAGTATTTACAAGCGTCTTGTGTGCTTTCTAAAAAATTTTTAATGGAATAAGAGCCTCCAATAAAAACAAATAAAAATATTCTCCTATATTTTTTCATATACCAGTAATTCATAAAAATCATAACCTCAATGTGCAATAGAGAAGATTGGTTTTCACGAAAAAAACAAAACAAAACAAAACAAAAAACGCACATGCTGAACTAGAAGTCGTTAGCACATTTAGCATTAACTGCACACACACAAAAACTTTCTTTGTCATGAATATTTTCTCAGCTTTCACTGTTGCCCATTGTCATGTTACACTGCCGTGTAAATTGTGTGAATAGTTTTGTCCTATTTGAGATGACTTAATTGTGCCACTCTTAACCTCCTTCTTGCCTAAACATTAATTAATAAGCACAATTTTAATATCCAAACCTTATATTCCAATATCTTTAATTAGAAATGGGTACACTAAGTTTAAAAGTGAATACTAAGAGCTATCTTAATATTTTACACACTTGCAGTTATACTTCTTCACAAAGTATCTATCTGCAGGGATGAACCTTGAAGAGCTTCCTCTTTTTACATCTTATCACACAATCAGCTACTTCTAGACTTTCCTAAAAAGGATAGAGCCCAGATGGCTGATATTTAGTTCCCTTGTGATGGATATTGTATTTCAATAAAACTTTCATATTAAAGAAAATTGTATTATTACTTGTTAAAATTTGTTGACATGAAAAAGCATTGTTCTGATTTCCCTATGATCAGTTTCAAAAGTGATGTAGGAAATTATATATTTCTGAGTTCAGTACTGATTTTTAAAATCATATATAATTTCCAGCCCGCTAATAAGGAAAAAACAATTTACCAATATCTCTTTTAAATTGTTTGTGATTTCTTCAAGCACTTGGGAAAAGGGGGGTTTTCCCTAAATAGCTCAAGATATGGATTCAATATCATGTTTGAAATCTTCAAATATGAAAGTTTTTATATAACACAAAATACGTAGGGCATTTAAGGCCATTAGCATTACTCATTTTTCTTGATACCCCTAATAATCACTTCTGGAAAGGAAACTCTAATCCAGACTTAAATATTTCATTTTATTTAAGAATTCTTTCCTTATTAAAATTGGTGAACCTAGTATCTAATACACATTGTTTTTATTTTTCAAACCTACCTATTGATTAACTTATGTCACAAATATTCTTGAAGTGTCCAAATCTTATTTTAGAATCTTTATAATAGTAGAAATTGTTTATCTTAGCATCCACGTGTCCCAAATCATCTCTGACCACTTAAAGTTTGCCAGGTCTTCCTAAGTTTTAAAACAAAAAACATACACAAAACCCCTCTGTAATTTAACGTAGAAAAAAGACTTTACTGAAAAGTACAGTTTTAGGAAAGATCACCAGAGATGAGAGATCATAAACCATTTCTAAGGATACAACATTCTGTGTCCAGAAAAATGTGATGTTCAAGAGATTCCAGCTGGGGTCATGGTGAGACCTTCATTAAAGTTTCAAATCAGATTACAAGTAGAGAGAAATTCCACCAAAGTTTGAAGTAGAAAGTTTGTAGTTAACAGTTTCTGATAAAATGTATATAATTCTGAAATACTTCAAATTCTAAGAGAGAGGTTTTACAGGTTTACATGTTGATGGGCAGAATAAAGTTTCCAAAAGTAATGCCTTTGTTTTGTTTCTGTGTTTGATGAAAGTATCTTAAAACAGCACAATGTAAAATTTTTTGCTACTTTCTAGATTTTAGTAGTTTCATGTTAACTTCTTTCAAGAATCATGAATCCTTTTTTTTCCCAAAACTTTAATTTACTATAGTCCTTTTTTCTCTGTACGAATTCATGATTCAATGTGTATGATTATTAGGCTACATAAAACAAATTTGTTGAAATGAGCAGTAAAGTTGCAAAATATTGAGTTTAAGATGAAATATGGTTTGAAACGGAAAACCAAAATGTAGAAATCTAGCAAAACAAGATGTTCTCATGTAGATTCAAGAGCTTAGACATGCAAAATAAATTCTGACATCAACAAAGACAACACTTTATTACTAAGGTCTTCGCAAAAAATGAGGGCTACGAGAAATTGGGACGTGACTAAAAAGAGCAACATACTAAAATATGAACCGAAAAGATAAAAATGTACTGCGGTAATAAGCAGAGCTCTCGTGGGCAATTAGATAGCTGTCTTTCACACAGGCTTTCCTTTAAAAAAAATAATCTCCCTAGCAAGTACTGGTCTATGTGCACTAGAGGGACAGTCTTCCCCCCTACACACTGTGCTTGTCCTGTAGACCCTGCCTGGTGGGTCTACTGTTACCCCATCATCGTGTCATCCTTCCACAGTGATGTAAAGTCTCTAGATGCAGCACACAGTACAAACACACATTCATGGATCTTGCCAGATCCGTGGCATGATGTCGGGCCAGGCCTATGTTTTCTCTCTCCCACAGATGCTGCAGTGTTTTCAAAACAGGGCCAGGCAATCCCCTCTCTCTCCTGATAGCCTGGGAGGAAGAGCCAGCCTAATGGGAACAGAAGTCCAGTCTCTGCACCACAGGCATGTCACAAATAATACCTGATGATGCAGTGTCACCGTTTAAGTTTTCTTCCTTTTATCATAAGGGAAAGAGAGGGCCCATTTCAAAATGGGGGGGAAAGTGAGTTGCCACAACAGATTGTGACAGATATATTACTATTTGTCATGGTAAATATGTATCAAAGAAAACATAAAGTGTCTTTATGTAGTCATAATCACTCCAAAGGAAATCTTTTATTATCTCTAATCTTTTAGTATCTGTTATACAAATACTCATACATACTGAAACAAATTTAAGAAGTATCTCTTATCAAATAGTCATAATTTTATTTGAGCTTTAAAAAAAAAGCATGGTAGAGGTCTAAAAATATAGAAATACAGATCTGCTGGGGGAAAGGTCTGACTGTGTCTACTGCAGACCTTTTTTGGAATCAAGTTAAAATAAATATTTTGTGTGGTGGTAAGCCATGTGGATCTTGCTGTAAGTAATAAGCAATAGATATTTACAACAAAGCTTACATAAACTAAGTTAAATTGCCATGAAAATAGAGCTGAGTTTTTTTAGATAATGAGTAAATGGATGATTAAATTATAAAATTACCTAAACATGTTCTTCTTGCTCAAAAAATAGGGATAAAAATTTCATTTTTAATTGTATTTTCTTCCTCATATTTCAGAAAAAAAGGCTATTCATCAAAATGTTTCATAAGGACCATGAAAACATTTAGTCAAGATAAAACTCCTAAGAAGAGTAAATCCTAAACTGACCAATGAAAACCAAAAATTAAATGGAATAAAACTAAATTCCTAATTCCCAAGTTTTGTTTATTGGGAAAGAAAGGTAAAATATTTTTATATTTCTGAACGTATCACAACCTAGCAGCAACACCTAAATTGTCTTAACAGCAAAGAAAACACTGTACCAGTAAAATTTTCTAAAGGGGCCAGTTAGCTATAGGGAAATACTTAAAAATTTACAACGAATTATGAAAATTGCTGTTGACAATGATTAAGCATATACATGCCATCCGATGCCACACCAATGCACTCCTTAGAAACTGTCTAGATTTCTACCTAATCTTAGCACTGGATAAAACAAGTTAATTTTAATACGAGGCATAAAGAGGGTAGGATAGCTTTAAGTTTTTTATGGCTTTTATAGGATAGTTATTCCATTGTTTCAGAACATTCAAAGGTCCACTAAATGCATTTAATATTGTCCATAATAAGTTCAGGCATGTTTAAAATGTAAACAGCTGTTAGGACTATATCATTTGAAGTTGTCATAAAACCTATTAAAAGCTAAAGTTTCATCAACATTAAATCCACCCCTGACTTCAAGCTTAAAATATGTGATAAAATCCTTTGGGCATATCAGTCAATTTCAATACAACATAGAAATTCAAAGAATAAACAACTGAGTACAATTTTAAGTGATGTATTGATAGTTGAAAGTGACTACTTTATACACCACTGGCAATCTTATTTACACAATATTTTTCTATATTTATGAATAATTTTGTGATGCTTCTTCAACATCACCAACTCTATGATAATCAGCACACAAAATTTACTCTTTTTCCTGATAAGACTTATTCTGATACATTCATTTAATAATTGTTCGGATGAGCTGAACTGAAATCAAGTCAAATACACAGGTGTTTGGGTTAATCTAATCTTAGCCCATTTGCAAAACCTATTATTCTTCTAATACATCAAAAAGGAAATGAAACTAATATGCAAGCATGGATTGGTAATATACTTTAAGAAATCTAAATACGATTTTATATTAAAGTATAAAAACATAATAAAGTTCATTAGCATTCTTTTCAAAGAATACTAGTACTCTACAGAATTAAATCAAAACTTTATATAACAGGAAGGAAGAATGAAAAAAAGAGGAAGGATAAAGAAACAGAGAAAGAAGAGAGGAAACTATGTTTTCATTTTATGTAAGGAGAAAATTACCAGAAATGGACTAGTCCTAAACAAAATTAAATACAATTCTCTAGGAATGTAAGAATTCAAAATATGATATCATGTATTAAGTTGTGATTACAACCAGCTTTTGCTGTGCTGGGGACCTGAGGGCGGGTGGGGGATATTAGCAACTTCTGCATAGAGCTCCAGCTATTAAAAAGACCCAGAATGCTCTTGGTTACAGCTGACTTCTTCTAGTTGTCACCTGGTAGTAAAGACACAAATGGCTACTGATGCAGCTACCTTTGCAGCCTTTATTCAGCAACCTCTCCAGAAAATAGAGACATTCTTCCTGCACTCTGGGCTGAAACCCATGTAAATTTTTCCTAAATCCTCTCCACAAATCTCCTTTCGCATGCAAATCCATAAATCATCATAATACTGACAAAGAATTTAACCAACACATGAAACTAATACTCATTCTCTTGAAAGCCCTGTACAGGTAAAACTCCTCAAACTTCAGGCACCTTTTCAAGGCTCTCTTTAGAGCTTAACCTGCTGAATATCAACATAACTTCCAGGAGGAGAAATTAATCACTCCAATGTGGGTCAGGTGGCTGGATGTGCAGGTCATTTCTACCTCATCCACCTTCTAGATAAACATGCTGCTCTGGGCGCATGGAAACTCATTTACTTCTATCTCCTTCCCATCGATACAAAACAGAACAAAATAAGCAATATACAAAGCAGAAACAAGCAGTACTTACTGAAGATGGCAAACCTGGAGGAACTTTTCGAACTTTCTTTGTCTGTACCTCTGAAAGAAAATGAAGATGCTGTCAGCTCCCAAATGCCCATTTTCCTAACTAAGATAGATTAAACCACAAAGACTTCTAGATGATACCACATTTCCTTAAATCATTACCTTAGCAAACTGTAGTTACCATGATCACATCTGATACTAGCAGAAATCAAATGCTGCCTTGTTCTTAAAAATGAAGACATTTAACTTTTTGCTACTTTGATCTTTTAAAAGCTTCCTTATGGGTGCAGCCAAGAGAAAACTAGAAATAAGCAGACACCAAAAAAGTTCTGCTACCATAAGTTGTTAACATACCTACTCAGTGTACTGGGGTGAAGTCTCCAGGATGACAACTGAGCCAAATTTTATGGTTTTTTGGGGGTGCGAGGTAGGATGAGGGGGTGATATTTTAAAGAAAGAAAGAAAGAAAAAAAGAAAAAGGCATAATCATCCCTCAGGCATTCAAACAAAGGAATACCTTACCCATGGCACTACTGTGAAGAGGCCTCCTTCGGGGATTATTGCTAGAATACTGATAGTACTGGGAACCAGGTTTGGTGGGCGAAAGGGTTCCTGGGTTGCCCATATCCATGTCACCTCCAAGGAGACTCTGCTAAAAGGTTAAAAAGGGAAAAGAAACATATAAGGTTAATTTTTTACTTTCATCACCTCCCAACTGATTGTTAGCACTTAAACCAATGCAATAAAGCAAATGGCATCTGCTAAGCTGAGACAGTTAAAACAAAACAAAAACTCAAAAGAAAGGCAGTCTAAGAAGCTATCACAAAGTTTGTGAATTTTTAATTCTTTACTTTTAGAAGGAAAGTAGATGATTCCCTTTAAACAATATATTTTTTAAGTTTTTTAAGATGACTCACGTTTTAATTTCACAAAACAAATGGCATTTATATAAGACTCATGTTTCCTTTCTCTAGACTTAGGCTCTTATCTGGGAGCTATTCATCCCCTTCCTTAACAAGAAGAATCTCATTTTGTGAACGCACACAACTTCCCCCGGCTGCACGCACTGGGAGTGAGTGTAGCCTATGAACTCGACTGAGAACCCTGCCTCTCTGTATTGCATATCATGATTCTCCACGAACTGTCATAGCACCCACAGAAGAGAAAATGCCAACTGAAACAAGAGGAAATCCAAATCCTCACACTAACTCTCAAAATTACAGAAATAGCAGATATTCCACGCTAACAGCCACAAAGGACTTCAGAATGCTCCCTTGAGGTCTATCGGGAGCTAAGACACATCCCACAGATTGAACATTTACCTGAACACTAGGAAACTTCCACAATAACCTATCAGTGTGACAATCATTAAACTTTTAAAAATGATGACATCAGAAAGATTATATATAATATTACATTTTCTAAAAACTACATAGAAACTTACCCATAACATATAAATCGTCTGATTATACTCTGCATTGAGCACATTGTTCTTTTAATTATTCTGATATGCAATAAAACAAGAGTAGATAGTACCATTTATATTAAGAACAAATTTACTGTTTAATAAAGAAATTTTAAAATTAAGTACTAAAAATCTAACTTTATCGTTACTTGTAATCAACTTTTACTGACTGAACTAATTACTGTCCTTGATAAAGTACAGAATGTGTTTTCCCTAATCTAAATTCTAATCACCATGTCACTCACAACAGACTTAGGGATGCTTCACTAACACACTATTCACATGCAAAATACTCTAAATAGGCCAATTATGACTCTGCCCCTGTTCCCTGGTTAACCCGCTGAGAACTGAAAAATTTCACAAGGCAGTCACCAACTAAAACAAAGCGTCCTTGTTTTAAATTAAGACAGTCTTTTTGATTCCTAAATAGCTCAACAAAGTGGCATGTCTTCTAGTGAAAGCAGTTGGTCAAATATGACCCATAAGCTGGAAAATCAAAAATTCAAACCTCCCCTTTCCACTGCCATATAGCTAAATATCATAAAGAGAACCTCTCTATTCCAAGGGGTTTTTCTGAGTGTTGGATGAGTCATATATAAAGGACTAATCAGCTGCTGACAAGCTCGCCTTTACTGATTCCAGCTCAAGACTTTTTCAAGAGATATGTAATAAACATTACTTCAAAATACAACTTCAAGGATGAGATTTCAGATTGAAAGCACATTTTGAGTAATAAACTCATTGCTAGTATCTTAATGTTTACCACATAAATACCTGATAAAACCAGATTTATCAGATAAAAATCTGACATCTATATGCTCAGCTATTGCCTCTTTTGAACCTAAGAGACATATTAAAACACTACACAATGCAAACTAAAACATAAGGCTTATTATAATAAAGTTTTGTATAAATCAGAAATCTAGTAACAAATAATTCATCATTTAGGAGTGGCATTCAAAAATGTTTGCATTTCAGCATAAATTTCACTCTTGGCATTTCTTATTAACAAAGAAAGTTATAGTGAAGTCTGTGTCCAAGTTTTCTTCGAAATTTCCATCAATAAAGCTGTGAATGATTTGAAATTACAACCTCCTTACAGTTTGGTAAATCCACGAATGAGTCTTCATTTCATTGGAAAGGAGTTTGAAAATAACTTCGTATTCTAGACACAAATCACCCCTATTTCTTCATTTTCCTTTTTCTAGAAGTATATAAAATATTCAGAAAAGGGCTGAGCAAATATGTTGAAATGCTTGCTTGTGTTTTTAAATGAGTTTAACCACTGGTTAATTCTTCTTGGTCCTGGTGGCAAAGGTTTTCACTCTCAAGAAATTAAATGCATTCAAGGGGTCAATCTAAAAACACACACTTGCTACACTGTCTTTTAGCAGCATTCACAATGGAGCTGTGAAAAATATAAAATGATAACTACAAAACAGCTACAGGCTGTGGTTGACCTTACTGTTGTTAATTTAAAAGAAAATAATTTCATGGGCTAGTCATAATAAATCACACATCTAACTGTTATATATGCAGGCGCAAGGACTATGTGCAGTAACATAGTACTAGGACCAGATAGCACTTACAAACCTTTAGTGGTTCCTGTTAATCTTTATTTTTTTCACAAAGCACATTCCTGTTTCTTTCTCCTTAGACCTGTTTGTTCCTATTTCTTTCTCCCTTGGACAATAGAATCATTCTTCTAAAGCAACAAAATAAACATTTCCTCACATTTAAGGGGGCCCTAAACACCTCCTTAGGGAAAATGAAGATAAAAATATATGTGTTCTTATTATAGAGTATACTTATAAAGTGAACAATGACCATTTACTATTGTTTGGCCTTTACGTCACATACTTAACTCTCTGTAGCGATGAGAAAGATAAATTTTCCACTGGCTGAAAAATCTGAGTTTACGAATTTTAAAAAGTGAACAGCGTGTGATTTAAATTAAATTTTGCACAAAATGGATAAGGTATTCATTTATATTATGAATTTACCTGCATATGTGTGTGTGTGTGTGTGTGTGTATATATATATATTATATATATATCTAAAGACAAGTTTATGCTTGATAAAAGTTAAGCTTGAAAACTACATCTGCTTTCAAATGGGCAAATTCATCCTAGCCTTAAACAGGATTATAATGGTTTTAGGTTTTTCACATTGTGCAAGCTCATGTTCTGCGGTTATGCTGGGTCCCAGTAATAGGCTGCCCGAATCTGCCAGGAAACACTGGAGGCAGATGTGGCATCTGGCAGAGCTAACCTGTAAATCTTAAACCCATAGTTTAGCATTTTACTTAACTGTCCACAGTGTGATGAGACAAGCCCTTCCCCTTACTCGCTCCTATTTTTTTTCCCAAAAGACTTACAATACCATAACCAACGAATAAAACACACCGACTTTGTCAACCAGGTTGCAATGTTTTGGGGTTCACCCTCTGCAGCCAATTCCCCTGCAAATGGCCATTCCTAACTTGGCCATTCAAATCCCCAAATACAGCACTCTCTAAGTGTCTTTTTCAATTAAAATTTGGTTGTTTGTTTTACATCAGATTTGTTTGTTTTACATCAGATATGGGTCTCAGAATGTCTTTCGAACACATTCTCAACTCTGCCCCCATTCCGTTTCGGGGGAGCTTCTTAACAACCTTGATCAACCACTGAACTTTGCTTATACAACCAAGAAAGCAAACCATGAATTAAACTTGAGTAACAGAAAAGCAGCATATATCTCAAATTAGATTTATAACTGAATGGTAATCAAAAATAGAACTCCCTGCTTGAAGCTTAAATTATCAACTTTTTTCTTGTTAAACTAAAATCATCTTGCTCTGAACTATTATTTCATTTCAGTCAGCACTTTAAATGTAATGGGTGGGTGGTACATTTCTAAAAGGGAAGATTATATTTACACTTAATTATAGATATGACTGAGATCACAGTACGATGAATACTGCTTTTTTGGCTTATAATTAATGCATCTAATAGGTGAATGACCTTGAATTTCAGAGTTGGAACGTGGGAGAGGGAAAAAAGAAGTAGGAGAAAGAAACTCTCTGGAGAAAAGCAAATGTGCCCCTGGTTTCTCAGGGCTTTCTCGATTCTGCGTCACTCCCATTACGTTGTGATCTGGTATCAGACACAACATCTTGGGGGGATGCTGCAGAACAGAGAAAAGCAGTCTCAGATGAAACCAGATTAAGCTCCTTTTCTGAACTATTGCCAAATGCTTGTGAGTCTAATTCATGTTTGGGTATTCTAGTACTCACACAGCTGCAATTCCATTCTTTCATCACAAACCTAAGTGATGTATAGTGGCTTTGTATGGTTAACTGACTCTATAAAGCCAGGATTTTTTAAAATTTTAATACGGAAAAAAAATTCTGAACCACTGTAAAACTTATGAATGCAAAATACATGTGTAGGTATCTACCAGACTTTGTGGCGTTAAATGCAAAACACACATTCAGTGAAATTACAAATTAGATTTGTTTAAAATACCTTTTATCACAACTGAGGTCATTTCTACATAGTTAATTCTGCACAGAATCGGGTTTTCAAAGACACTGCTGAATAAGATTCCTAACAGCCATGGGGAAGTTTCTGTAAATCCCTGTCGAATAGTTGCTGCTGAATTTGCCATTCTGACCACAGAAGGGCCATTGCTGACTTACTACAGTAGCAGGAGGAGGGCGATAATTTTGCTGCTGTTGGCACATACTCTGCAACCTAGAATATATCTCGCACCAAAGGGCAATGAAGAACACAATATTTCCACCTGTCCACTTTTGAACTTCAAAGCTCAAAACTGAAGGTCAGTCTTTGGACAGTCTTCATTCCTGATTCCAAGAGTACACCTTTATAATTTATTTTCGTTTCTGTCCTATGCTTGGTTTCAACAAAAGAGGACTTGGGCAACTTACAAAGAGTAAGATATCTTGCAAATCAGGAACCTAAAAGACCGCTGTGCTGTAGAGAAATGCAAATTATTGAAATTATTATTTAGCAAATATTTTAAAAGGCTTTTTGTCAGTGTTTTTTATTTCTACATTAAACATGTAATGCACACTGTGTCTGTAAAAAGTCAGAAGTAGAATTCAAATCTATTAAGGAAAGAGGGAGGACTTTAAGGTCACACCAATCTGGTTAAACCTTAGCTCAAAGAAATACAGACAATGCAGTTGGGGGTTAGTTATGCAACTGCTCTAAACCGTATTTTCTTCCTCTGTAAAAAGGGACTAATAAGAGCTCTATCATAGCGTTATCAGGAATAGATGAAACAACATATGTAAAACGTTCTGCAGAGCCAGAGTCCAGCACAGAGCTTACCTCTTCCTTATGTCCCACACAAAATAGTCCCATATTACAATCCACTGATTATTATTGAAAAGATGCATCAAAAGTTATGAGTGATCATTAGATTATCTATTTTCAGATAAAAAAGTACAAGCTGTGATAATAATTTGGAAAAGTTACTACAAAAAGCTAAAAATGAGTTATATATGGGAGTCTACATAACAACGATGACAGCCTCATGGCTTAGAGCTACGCTGGCAACAAGAAATGACTAGGTTTTTTCCATATTTAATAAAGAAATTGCCCAACAATCTCCATAATTAAATTTAAGTGGCCATGTTCCTGAAACTGCCACAAGGATGAGTTCAGTGGCTCCTTTAATTTTGCTTTTGCACGCATGAGCAAATTGCTACTGTTAATTCAACTATAGGTATGATCAAAACTAGTTACAGTTAGCCAACTAGACATACAAAAATAAGAAATGCATTATATAGGATAGAATTTCATAAATCTTGTGATGTTACATTAGAACTCTTGCTAAAGTATTAGTCACTAATAAATAACCTCAACTATCTTTCAATTTTGTGTTTTGCCACTTACAAGGGCAATTACAGGCATTTAATGAACTTTTATGTGATACTTATCAAGTGCTGTTTTAAAAAAATGTATTTTACTTCTCCAAGAAATCACAAAAAAATAAAAATAAATGAACACACTCCATAGGTTTGGTTGGAAATGTACGTAATTCCCAAATAATTCAACTGCCTTACACAAAATTATTTATTTTAGTAGTGATTGTATTTCACCAAACATTCAAAAATTCAAATACATTGTCTTTCCTCATAAGGAAACACAACACCTTATATTTAAATGTTATAATGTGATGCAAAGGTTGCCATGGTAACTAGTACTTAATGTATAACAGAGTAATAGTCAAGTAAAGACTCATGCATTTTGGTATGGAAATTATAACTGCCCAAGGGTTGGCAAGATTTATGCATATACCTATTTGACTCTCATATTTTTTAAAAAAGAATATATTATTTATTGTATACACTAAAGCGAGGAGGTTTTCTGATGGTTTCTGAAAATCCATTCTGGAATCCCAGGTTATCTATTACATATTAAAAGGGGGATTATATTTGTTGGTGGGAAGGTAGAAATTTAGCAAAAAGAAAACATTGAGGCAATCAGTAACCTATAATAAAAAATGGATTTGAAGAAATCTTATGTAAGCAATACAAAAGTTAAGATAACTATCTTCTTTGTCAGTTTAAGCTCCTTCTCAGTTCAAGAAGTTCATTTAATATATAATTCACTATGTAGTGAGTCGATATGCTATAATCACTACTTGCCTTAAAAATGTTTCCTTCAGCAATTCTGTGCCAAAGTAAAAATAGAACAATTTGAATACGACCTGTTAATATACTAGGGAATTAGCAACACTTTTGCTATAAATATAAACATGTAGCTATAATAAATGTGCTGAAAAATATATTTGGCCAGGTTGCTATTTTAGCAAAATAAAGGCATATCAAACTGTCACAAATCAGTCTTCATCATATTGGGTGGAAGTTCCATTTCAAGGTCGTTGTAAATATCTGCCCCTCTGAGCAATATGGCAGCCATTTTTATGTAATTGGCCTCCCTGGAGACAGGGACCAGGGTCATATGGCCTACTCAGCACCCCACACAGAAGCTCAATTATAGCCTAATGCCCAACTCTGCAAGATATCACTAAAACAAAGTATCCCACTAACAATCTGCACTTGTAAATAAGGCGACACATCCATCACATGATGGGCGGAAACATTATCTGGAGAAGCAGTAAATGCTCAATGTAATCTTTAACTCATCCTGAAATTATTTAAGTCCTGACCTTCCTTCCAAAGCTATGCACAGCTTCAAGCCAGTCAGAACTTGATGAGCACTAACATTTTACCTCCCAAGATTCTTTCTTGAATATCTGACCAAGAGTGTATGGCGTAAAGGTCAAACTAGTGGATATAGCAGCTAAAAGAGGAAATGACTTCTTCATGTTTTAACGTCCCACACCTGCCCCTGGCACAGAGACCTGCCATGGCAAATGCTCACTAAATATTGAAGTAAATGCAGAACTAATGCTATTGATCAAATCGAGGGCTTAAATAACTACTGTGCTTCTGTTTTTTAGCATAAATCTTATCTTTGAGTCATTCCAACTACTACTGCTGCTAACAATAACCACCATACTATTAGCATAGATAGTAATAGTATGAGGAGGAGGATGGATGTGAATATAAGAAGAGTGGCAAGGATGGTAGGTGTAGTAGGAGCAGCAGCAGCTACAAGTCACAGGGTCCACTGAGTGCCAGGCACAGGTGCAGATCCTTTACATGCTAACAAGGCAGATGATACAAACCCCAATGTACAGATAGGGACATTCAGAGTGGTTATGTGACCTGACAAATGTCATGTGGCTGGCAAGCAGTGGAGCCAAGCTGGGAATTCAGTTAGGTTTGACTTCAAAGCCTATGCTAGTTCTCTGCTCCACACTCCCCAGCTATCTTCTGTGTACTTGGTTTTTCTCCCCCTCCCTCAACCATTAGAAGGCTCATTTTTAAGTCAAGAGCTTATCCTAAAATTTACTCCATAGGAGCCCATCTAATTAAGTATGGTCAGACAAACCATGGTGTGAGTGCAACTTACCCCGTGGATAATCCTGGACAATCTGTCTAACCTTGGTGGGCAAAGTTCCTTGTCTGAGAAATGTTGTATAAGAATGCCTACCCATGGTAAGAATTCAGTTAGATAATACAAAGTGCTTAGCAAAGTTCCTAGCACTTACTGAGGCTTAATCGTAAGGAGTATTTTTAAATATGTTGTATATTTAAAAATCTTACTATATACTAATACAGAATGTGTTATAAATTTGGATGAAGTGATACGATGTATGATATATAAGTCATGCATAGAAAGATTATATAAGTTTCCAATAGGCCGAAGACACGTGAGACTGTAAAACAGCATGCCCGCTTGGACAACTGAAATCTCAGTTCTTCAGTCTGATCTTCCTACTACCTCCACCTCTGCTCTCCACAGCTGCCTGCCACTCATCTCTAATCTTGATCTCCACAATGGGGTCAATCATATTCTCTAAAAAGGTTCAAATTCTTTTTCTTTTTCTTTATTATTATTTCTTTTCCCCCAGTCTTCTTCCATTTCAGTCCTCTTCCCTCTAGACGTTTCCTTTCACTTCATCTGAAAAATTCATCTGTTGTAACATTTATAGCATTGTGTGGAAAGTAACTCTTTTTTCTCCTTTCTAATCTGTGAGATCCTCAAGGGCAGAAAGTGAACTCCAATCATCTTTGCATTCCTGGCATCCAACAGAACGGGCCCCAGTACACAATATGCCCTCGGTACAGGCCAACTGGATAAGATAATTTATTAGCTATGGAAGATGCTTGCATGATTTCAACCATCACTAGTGTAAACATGCCTTCTCCATCTCTACCCCAGCAGACACGTAATTCCTCCATCTCTATATTCAGCCCTGTCCTCAGCATTCCTCCTGTGCCTCTGGAGTGGTTTTTTTTTTAAGAACATTACCTCGTGAATGCTTCATACAAGACGTAAAATTTGATCCTTAATATGCAAAAGGCTCAACGCATCTTTTCCACAAAACTTCTGCTGATTCCTAATTACACTCTCAGTCCTTTAAAGTACATTTGAAGAGTAAGAACTTGTAACGTCTGTGAGAAAATCAGTTGTTTTTCTACACACATGATGGCTTACTTTTGTTCTTACCTATGACAGGTTTGGTTGAAAATGGTGAAATTTCTACAATACATAGGGCTATTAAATGGTTCATCATTCACCCAAAGGGCCCTGTTCTAAAAAGAATTTGGAACAGTTGGGATAATGCAGGCACTGCTCAGGAGAAACAGATTCAGTAGTGCCATACAATTCAGTAGAAGAAACACAGAAGGAGAGAGGACAAAGAAACAGCAAGAGAAGGGAATGGTTACTGTGGGAACACAGCATATGAAATAGGTTAGGAGAACTTAAAACGGCTGGCTAAAAAAATGACTCCCCTTAGTAGGTAGCAAGGAAGTCTTAACATGATATTGAGCACTTGGATTCTACCTTCTTAACTACTGACAATAGGCTGGGTCAGCTAGGGTCAAAGCCACAAAAATATCCATCGGAGACTAGAGATAGAACTTAGATAACCAAGACAACAACTTAAGAATTGAATAAAAATTTCGGTGTGTTTCTTCATAGGAAGTGATATGGCCCAATTTTTCTTAGACTATGCATGCATCAATTTGTCTGAACTCTTCCGACAATGTCAACTTTTCCAGAATGGCACAATTAAATACCTAAAAACAATCTTCTAAGACTGAGGTCACAAAACATTTTTTTAAAGGACCAGATAGAAAATATTTTAGTCTTTGCTGGCTATATGGTCTCTGTTGCAGACTCCCAACTCTGCCATTGTCATACTAAATCAACCGTGCATAATATGTAAATAAACAGGTCAGACAGTGTTCCAGTAAAACTTTATTAATAAAAAGAGGCTGTTGGTTGGACTTAGCCTTAAGTCATAATTTGCTAACCGCCCTCCCCCTCTTTCTTTTTGAGAGAAGTCTCTCTGCTACCAGGCTAGAGTGCAGTGGCGTGATCTTGGCCCACTGCAACCTCCGACTCCCAGGTTCAAGCGATTCTCCTGCCTCAGCTTCCTGAGTAGCCGACACTACAGGTGCACACCACCATGCCCAGCTAATTTTTGTATTTTAGTAGAGATGGGGTTTCACCATGTTGGCCAGGATGGTTTCAATCTCTTGACCTCGTGATCCACCTGTGTTGGCCTCCCAAAGTGCTGGGATTACAGGTGTGAGCCACCACACCTGGCCTGCTAACCCCTTTTCTAAAAGAAAGGTATAGGACATATTCTCAATGTTCAATTACACTGCTGGGGTAGAACTGTCATGAGATTTATGGATGCTATCTTCAGACTTCTCTCTCTCCATCATCCAGCCTCACCTAGAACACTGGTGCACTGTGGACAGAATTGCCCTCCTAAAATCCAGAGCTGCTCCTGTTCCTTCAAGCAGACAAAACTTCAGAGCTCGAAAATGCTGAGCCCCCAGCTCTACCCATGGCCAATCTAGTAGGAATCTACCTCCCAGTCCTCTCCTTCCTCTTTCACACACTTCTCCACTAAGATGCACTGAACACCTACTATGAGCCAGGCACTGTTCTAGGCACCGGGAAGACAGTCCTCATCTGTCTCTTCCCATCCCTGCAGCCTACCTATAGTCAGAGTCATATGGAATTGCTCACAGTTTCCTAATTACTCTCTAGCTCAGACAAACGTTTCTCTGCACTTTTACAAAGGCTAACCCCTCTTCCTGGAAGACCCTTTCTTCCCATTCCACAGCAGAGAAGCCACTTCCAAACAACCCTGAGGACTGGTCAGCTGTCATTTACTTGAGACTCCTTCCCCAACATAGCTGGGGAGGTCAGCTTCCCTACCCCGGGCTTCAGGCCACTCCCTTATCACAAGGCCTTGGCATTACAGGCAGATGTGGGAGGGAATGTCCTCATTGTGGAGTCTCAAGCACCAGCACACACATGCCACTCAGTAAATGGCAGCAATCATACAAATAACAGCAAATATCCATACAGTGCTTGGTATGTTTCAGGCTGTTGGCTATGCAACTTATTTAATACTAATAACCCCTCAAGGAGGGGATTCTACTAATACTGCTTTACAAATAAGGTGGCTTGAGGCAGAAATAAGTGAAGTATCCACCCAAGATTATTTGAAAAATATTTGAAGATGCATGAATAACCAAACTGTGTGAACTCCACTCATCTTTCTTACATCTTCTGGATTCACACTGTTCCTGGAAATCTCACATCTTTTCAGTAATCAACTCATGCTAATCCTGAAATCACATGCTTGGAGCCTCCCAACTGCCTTTTCCTGTCTTATCTCCAATGACTGCCAGTTTCAGAATTTTAGCTCTAGTTCAAAGAAAATGGCCAGGTATGGTGGTTCATGCCTGTAATCCCAGCATTTTCAGAGACCAAGGTGGGAGGATCACTTCAGCTCAAGAGTTCAGGAGTTGGAGGCTGTGGTGAGTTATGATGGCACCACTGCACTCCAGCCTGGGCAAGAGAATGAGATTTTGTCTCCAAAAAAAAAAAAAAAAGAAGAAGAAGGAGGAGGAGGGAGGGAGGGAGGGAGGGAGGGAGGGAGGGAGGGAGGGAGGGAAGGAAGGAAGGAAGGAAGGAAGGAAGGGAGGAAGGGAGGGAGGGAGGGAGGGAGGGAGGGAGGGAGGGAGGGAGGGAAGGAAGAAGGGAAGGGGAAGGGAAGGGAAGGGAAGGGTAGGAGGGAGGAGAAGGAGGAAGAGAAGAAGAAAGGAAAAAGAAAAGAAGAAAACATGTATCTGACCTTGACCTTTGGGCTCCAATGTCCCTTTTTTGAAATCCATTCCTAACTTGCTTATTCCATAAAATCTTTGTAAAAATAACTGGCCTCCAATCATTCGGTTTACTCAATATTCACACACATAACATTATAACCAGCCTTAAATGTTTATGAGAAAGATGCTATTAAAATAACAAACAAGCAAATAACTTTACAGAGTTAGAACAGGACTGTGATCTTTAAGTTTCCTTACAGTAATTGTAGAGCATTTGCATTTATAAATATTCTATTTTCTCTCCACGG
Organism: Macaca nemestrina; assembly: GCF_043159975.1. Classification (NCBI taxonomy): domain Eukaryota; kingdom Metazoa; phylum Chordata; class Mammalia; order Primates; family Cercopithecidae; genus Macaca; species Macaca nemestrina. The sequence goes on along the minus strand of NC_092143.1, from coordinate 25,176,381 downwards.
ATGTAAGACAGAAATATTCTTATTATGTTTTCTTATATTTCTCATTATAAATATATTTAGATATTCAGCATACGACACTGACTTGCTGAACTAGTTCACAAGCCAGTTTAACAAAAATCATGAAAGGATTCAGCAGTATAAACACTTTTAAAAGACCGAAATAATCTTGTATATCAATTTTTAAAAGAAAATCTTTTCACACAAATACTTCCCAGGAAAGTACTTGCATAAATGTGATTGGATGACTCAAAATTAAAGGAGACTTTAATGCAAATTCAAACAAATTCCAAAGACAGAAAAATGAATAGGGTAGAGAAGACACGAATTCTAAAGTTTATCTGGAATATTAATGTATGATAATAGTTAAGACAATTTTTACAAAGATGTAAGTTGAGAATATATACATTTTAAACAAGGTAAATTAAAGCGATGTGTTGCTGTTGCCTGATCAGGAAATATTACAGAGAGATTTATGGCAAAGTTGTCATTGCAAAAAAAAAAAAAATCAATGAGAAAATGATAAATTATTCAATAAATGGTAACTAAAGTTTGTTTAGCATTTAAGGGGGAAAATTTACATTTTTGCTTCACACTTTATACTAAAATACATTTAAATGCAAAGGTTAAAACATGAAAGCCTGAGAATAAAATATAAGCAATTAAATAGAGATGGCCTTTGTTAGCTATGATATTAGCGCTAGAAAAATTAGAATATATTGGGACCCAGAGTACATACTTGTTTTTCAAAACATTACCCAGCTGGGCGCGGTAGCTCATGCTTGTAATCTCAGCACTTTGGGAGGCCGAGGTAGGTGGATCACTTGAGGTCAGGAGTTCAAGACCAGCCTGGACAACATGGCGAAACCCCATGTCTCTACTAAAAGTACAAAAATTAGCCAGTCGTGGTGGTGCATGCCTTTAATCCGAGCTACTCAAGAGGCTGAGGCAGGAGAATTGCATGAACCCAGGAGGCGAAGTTTGCAGTGAGCCAAGATCGTGCCACTGTACTCCAGCCTAGACAGAGTGAGACTCTGTCTCTAAATAAATAAATAAATAAAAATAAAAGCATTATCCAATCCACACAAAGAAAAGTTGAACAAAAATATTTTTAACAAATATTTAATGAAAAGATAAATATTCTTAATAAATAAAAAGCTCTTACATTGTAATAAGAATAAAACTAAATAGACTGGGGAGGAGGAACATGAACCACTCCTTTATAAAAGGAATGAATTTGAAATTTGGCAATAAATATATGACAAGCTATTTGGCAAATTTAAAATAAGACAAATTTTCAACTGCCAGTGAGGAAGTTCACTTTCATATATAGCTAATGGGAATGTAATCTGGTATAAACTTCCTGGAAGGCAAGTTAAAATGTACTGCAAAATATTAAAAGCATATGCCTCTGACTTAGAATTTTCAAGTTAAAAATTTTAACTCTATGGATAATACTGGACAAGTATACAAAAATATGTGTGCACAGATGCCTATGGTAACATTATATCTGTGAAAATTTAGAAAAGCCTAGCAGTAGTTTTATTAAATTAATGAAGACAAATAAAACAATGTGGTAAATTTACATTTAATGAAAAAGCATGTTTTTAAAAGTAGCATCTGTAGCATATGACCTGTTTTCCTACAAAGTATCTTCAAGTTTAACCATTCTCTACAATTCCTCCATCCTCAGTCAAATCATGATGTTCATCAGAATATTTCTCATTTTGGCAAATTCTGTGGTTTATATTTGTTATAAAAAACATAACCTGAGTAACTTCACAGAGTCCCGCAAGGTAACTTTAGGTAGTAGCGAAAGGCAGAACAAAGATTATCTTCATTTCAGAAACCTCTCTCGAACTTTGTTTACTGCAGGATAAAGACTAAGTTGATTATGTCTGTGCACGCACACACCAGGTGAAAGCTGCCAGGGGAGTCTATCAGATACTCGAGAGCCTTCTATAGAATGTACTGAAATCTTTCAAAGTCTATATATATGAGACAAGACCACCTGACCAATTTTTAAAAATCTGTAAGCTAAGTTGATTTTCATTTTCCACATGGAGACTGTCATTATTTATAATTTACTAATGTACATTAAAAATATGTAAGGGCTGGGCACGGTGGCTCATGCCTGTAATCCCAGCAGTTTGGGAACTGAGACGGGCAGATCACAAGGTCAGGAGATTGAGACCATCCTGGCTACTACGGTAAAACCCTGTCTCTACTAAAAATACAAAAAATGAGCCAGGCGTGGTGGCATGCACCTGTAGTCCCAGCTACTCAAGAAGCTGAGGCAGGAGAATCGCCTGAACTCGGGAGGCGGAGGTTGCAGTGAGCCGAGATCATGCCACTGCACTCCAGCCTGGGTGACAGTGTGAGACTCCATCTCCAAAAAAAAAAAATATATATATATATATATATTTTTATATATATATATATTTTATATATATATATATTTTTATATATATATATGATGGCTGGGCTTAGCAGATGTGTAGATTCTACTCTTGCTGGGTCCCACTTTTCTGTTAAGGCTTACTTCCTTACTGCTTTTGCCCAAATTATTTCTTGCAGAAGCACTGGATAAATGCCTGCATTGCCATGGAGTGAGAACAACTTCGGAGTGGGTCAATTCTGCAAAGCAGAGTGGCACAAAGCAGTAATCATGCTGTTTTCCTCATCTGCCAAAAGTCAGCTCCCTAATGCTCTCCACCAACCAACAATGGACCTTACAGTGAGTCCATCAGCCTTTCAACTAATAGGCTTTGAGGGACAAACAAGATACAAATGTGAAGTTTTGGTTGGGCACAGTGGCTCATGCCTATGATCCCAGCACTTTGGGAGGCCAAGGTGAGTGGATCACGTGAGGTCAGGAATTCAAGACCAGCCTGGCCAACATGGTGAAACCCCATCTCTACTAAAAATACAAAAAAAAAAAAAAAAAAAGATGCACACCTGTTATTCCAGCTCTCAGGAGGATGAGGCAGGAAAATCACTTGAACCTGGAAGGCAGAGGTTGCACTGAGCTGAAATCGCGCCACTGCACTCCAGCCTGGGCAATAAGAGCAAAACTCCATCTCAAAAAAAAAAAAAAAAACAAAAACAAAAACAAAAACTAATGTTTTTTGTATGGCAGGAACTAATTGTAAAATTGTTTATACACACACACACACATATACACACATACACACACACATATATGTTGACTATGTGGATAGGCCTTCTTTATTTTGTATTTCTAAATCTTCTGTGAACTGAAAGAAGGAAGACATTCATTTGAGGGATTTAAAAACCTTTATGAAAAGTGATTCTTGATTTATTTGTTATTTGGCTTTTGTTTTTCTTCAGAAAAGGTAGATATTTATTTGTTCATTTGAAGGTTCACAATCTCTCGCCCTCAACTATAAAATTCCAGAAGGTTTGAAAGCTGTAGTTTGTGACAAAACCTGAACTAATGTGAGAATATCTACATATCCACAGTTTTTGTCTTACTAGGTGTATCTATTCATATGTTTTGCTATAGAAATAATCTACATATACACTGTGGCTGTTTCAGACTTCACTGGGGAGTTACACAGGACATGTTATATACACCATATTAACTTCATAAAATGCAAATGATTCTTAAATTCTGAAATAACTATGGCCCCAAGGGTTCTAAATAAGAGACGGTGGCGTTTAACAGTCCTTTTCCTACAATGTGCTTAAAGGCGTGGCTTAAAAGAAAATTTACTATGTCAATCATCTTTTAATTACTTTTAGAGATAATGTCAACACCTAAACCTATTTAAAGAAAAAGCGTCTTTCAATTGCCTTAGAATATTCACACCTAGCCTGTTCAATTTTGGCACATGTATTTGAGTACAGCCAGTTTGTCCAAACCTAGTGGGTCCTCTACAGGAAGACGGTGTAGCATTTTACTTTATTGTTTGCCATAGAGTCATTTTTTTCATTGCTGGGGAGCATTTTCGTATGTTTGCTCCATGGTCATTTTTGGCTTTACTGAAGAGCATGCTTATATACACATTTTCATATGCATATACATTTCAATATGTATATAAGCATGATCATAACTATTAACAATTTTAGTTGTTTTGATTTGAAAATTACTTACCTGGACATTTAATTTTAAGTGTTATTTGAAGAAAGTTCGATATACCCAAAATAATTTATGGTTCAACCACCCAGGTTTTACTCATGTGGTAGAGATGAAAATCATCTCCCTTAGGGCCAAGGCGATCTTTGCTCCATAATACGTCTTGTACATTCAAAGCCAAAAAATTTCTCAGCACACAGCTCTAAAATTGTCAGGGCAATCTGGTGTAGACCAGCTGTGTACATGTGTTCATGGGTGTGATTAATTATGTGTGCTTATGTGTATGTGAGTGTATGTGTAATAAACACATAAAAACAATTGATATTAATTGGTTTATTTGTATACTTCCTCCATCCCAACACACACAAACCTATCTGCCATCCTCCCTCCTTCTGCAAACATACAGTGCAAGCCTTGAAACTCCTATTCCTTTGCCTGAATGGCCAATGCTGGGTAAAGGGGTTGAGGAAATTATAACGTATCAAGAACATTTTTGGCTGGGCACAGTGGCTCACCCCTGTAATTCCAGCAATTTGGGAGGCCGAGGCGGGCGGATCACGAGGTCAGGAGATCGAGACCATCCTGGCTAACATGGTGAAACCCCGCCTCTACTAAAAAGACAAAAAATTAGCCGGGCATGGTGGTGGGCGCCTGTAGTCCCAGCTACTCAGGAGGTTGAGGCAGGAGAATGGTGTGAACCCAGGAGGTGGAGTGAACTCGGGAGGTGGAGCTTGCAGTGAGCTGAGATCGTGCCACTGCTCTCCAGCCTGGGCGACAGAGCAATACTCCGTCTCAAAAAAAAAAAAAAAAAGAACATTTTCATAGTTCAACCAAGTTTCAGGATTCTGCTGTTTGATGGCCCCTTCACCAATGCAATGTAGGAGTATATATGATGTCTTTAGAGGACATGTACAACCCATAAGGTAATTTCTTCCATAAACATTCTTGTCACGTTTCAGCAACTATTCTAAGCACTGAAGATAACTGACAAATCAACGTCCTCCTCATTTATGAATGTGCAGGAAAACATGAACAAGGAAATAAATTAGAAGAGTAGGATTTAAACACTTGCCTCTTCTAGTGAAATGAGTGAGGTTTGCAAGGCATTCTATATATTCAAACAGAAGATAGAATGTAAAATACGCCCAGAAAGCTGTAAAATATGCAAAATGAATGATTAACAGATAGTCAAACTCTAGATAAGATTTAGAAAAGAGAAGAAGCTTAATTAAATCAATTTACTTATGGCTATTTTGCAACTGCCAATGAAATAACCATTAATAGATACTAAAACAAACAGGTGAAAGACAATGTAAAACTCTGTATTAGGGAGATCTGGTGGGCAGCACATGAACTCACTGAACAATCTAAGCATTGTGAGACATGAACAGCCACATACTATCTCTTGAGTGAAGCAAATAACATATCCAAGATTACCCATGAAAAAACCTCAAAGTGTTTTCAGCCGCACGCGGTGGCTCATGCCTGTAATCCCAGCACTGGGAGAGGCTGAGGCAGGGGGATCACCTGAGGTCAGGAGTTCGAGACCAGCCTGGCCAATAGAGAGAAACCCCATCTCTACTAAAAATACAAAAATTAGCAGGGCATAGTGTCATACGCCTGTAATCCCAGTTACTTGGGAGGCTGAGTCAGGAGAATCACTTGAACTCAGGAGATGGAGATTGCAGTGAGCTGAGATCACGCCACTGCACTCCAGCCTGGGTGACAGAGGGAGACTCCATCTCCAAAAACAAAACAAACAACAACAACAACAACAAAAAGTCATGACATTTATAGATGTTATGTTAGTCTCACTCTCCCCATTAACCCACCCTCACCTAGAACATTCACACACTGCAAACAGAATTGGTCTTCTAAAAACAAAACAAAACAAAACAAAACAAAACAAATAACACAAAAAAAACCCATAGTGTTTTAAGAACGTTTTCAAATTTGTGTTGGGCCACATGTGTCCCGTGGGCCACAGATTAGACAAGCTTGCCCTAATTGCAAGTATCAGCTTATAGGAAGTACGGAGAACAGATGAACGTGGTGTTTGACACCACAAAGCAGCAATCAGCCAAATCCATAATGTGGGCTTTCTACAGGAAAATGAACCCAGTTTTAATATTTAAAAAGAGGGAGACTGGCCATGTTGTAGATTTTAAGAAGACTTCAAAGTCATGATAATCACATGCAATGTGTGAACCTGGTTTGGATTCTGATTCAAACACGCCGTTGTAAAAAGGCATTTGTGAGACAACTGAGGAACGTCTCAGTACGCTATTAAGAATTCCTGATTGTCTTGCTAGCTGCAATATGGCACCATGGCTACGTAAAACAAAGGAGGGGGCTTAATTGTTAGAGATGCTCCCGAATTATTTATAGGTGAAATAATATGCTGTCGAGGCTTTGCCTTAAAATATTTCAGGAACATAAAGTGAATGGGATGCTATATAACAAAAGACTGGGAAAATGGTGACATCTGTTGAAACTGGATAATGAATACAGTAGCACATCTTATAATACTCTATTTTTGTGTGTATTGAAAACTTCCATAATGAAAAAGCACAAAAAGTTTGACATGTCAATAATGTAAATTCTACACATTTTGATACTTAAGAAGAGAGATTGAGACTAGAACTCTCTCCTCAACACCAGCAGTGGAGTTAAAAATCTACTGATTTCTTTAAGATTTATATTTTATCTCTTTCTCAGTGTAAGAGAATTTTTTAAACTGCCAGCGAGACATGCTCCTTGGAGACACCAGACTGAAGGTCAAGCAGATGGTCAGGGAAAGAAACAGAAGTCCCACTTGATTTGAGGACAGGCTACAAATGTGTCCCTTTGGCCCCTGTACCACAATGCTGGTTTCCTTTTCAAGTCAAGGTGAAAGTGGCTGAGGTCCATGAAAGAGAATCAGGTGGCACGTGACATTCCTTACAAGGAAATACACATTCCCCACAAGCACATCAAGATAACCAACATCATACATTCTCCCTGTGAATTCACGCTGCCCTCACACCTGCACAGGTGCTCACCAGGAAATTTTAAAATATTTAAATATTCTAATTTTGGCATTAAGACAAAAAAAGTTGTCGGGGGTAGGGGGGCAGATATCAGCAGCTGTATTTTTTAAGCTGACATAAATAAAAATGTATTCATTAAATGTTTATAAATGTCAAAATTCAGCAGTTTACTAAACTGGGTTCTTTGGCTACTGCTCAAACATCAGCTTGTCAATCTGCAGAAAAGAGCTGTGCATTTTTAGCTTTCAATTAAGAAGTGAAAATCAAAGTTTTATTTGTTTGTGTTTGTGGGTGTGTGTGTGTTTTAAAATGTATTCTGCAATGGATCAACGGGAAGTTGCCGCTGCCTCCAACATTGGGTTCAGGTCCCAGGCCTGGCCATCCCATTGTAGAGGACAGGACTTCAGAGTTGGAGTGCTGCAATAGCTTTACCCACAACCAGTACAGTCTGATCCCCAATCTCAACATTATGTTAAAAAGAGAAGTCTGAGCACAACGGCTCATGCCTGTGATCCCAGCACTTTGTGGGGCTGAGGCAGGAGGATTGCTTGAGCCCAGGAGTTTGAAACCAGCCTAAGCAACACAGCAAGACTCGGTCTCTACAGAAAATAAAATAGAAAAAAAAAATTTACCCAAGTATGGTGGTGCACACCTGTGGTCCCAGCTACTTGAGAGGCTAAGGTGAGAGGATCACCTGAGTCTGGGAGGTCAAGGGGACGGTGAAGTGTGATTGCACCAATGCTCCAGCCTGGGCTCAATACATAGACAGGTAGGTAGGTAGGTAGGTAGATCGATAGACAGACAGAGAGACAGACAGACAGACAGATAGACAGACAGACAGATAGATACAACATAGAAACACTCAACCAACTGAACAAAACTGCAAAGAGCTTAAGTGAGCACCTTAGCCAGTCCTCCTAGTTCGAAATGGGCTGCTTACCACAAGGATGCTTTTCTCAAAACAAGAATTTTAGGATACTCAGACTGTACATATAGTGCAAATGACAACTCTCCCCCAACAAAATTAGAGTGCGGTGATCTAATGAGGCCTCAAAGCATGAAAAAAAGGATGAAAGTGTCTCCTTAGATAGGAATAAAATCAATTTAAACAAAAAAGAGACCAACAAAAAGGTGTGGGGCTGAGACCATGAAAATATTAACTAAGAGCCAGTTACTAAGTAGGGAAAGAATGAACAGAGCACAGGAGAGAAAGGAGAAGGAAGTTAAGTAGGTGTGAGTTAAACTGTAAAATGTGTTTCCTTTACAAAGTTTTTGAGAATGTTTTGTACTATGCTATGTACTTGCTTGGGGGGGAATGTTACTTTTTTTATAACTTTTGCATTGAATTGAGACATTCCAAGTGACCTGCCCTGATTCAAACCTGAATGTCTAATATAATTCCAAATGAACATGTCATGTAGAAAGGCTGTATCAAAGCTTAGACATACATGGGGTGACCAGCTATTTTGGTATTATTGAGGTCCCTGGAGGTATTTTTATTCCTCCTCCACTTTGGCCATTGTATGCTTCTTAATACCTCCTCCAGGAGGCAGCCAGTTACACCTCTTCATTAGTTTGTGATACTTGGTCTTGGTAGAAATATGTTCAGAGGGCAGGAAAGAGTTTGAAAAAAGAGGCTAAAATAACCTGGATGAGGGGGCCATAGGGCCAGCAAGAGTCTTGCCTGTAGGGAGTCAGAGGAACCTGGGATCCAAGCCTCCTCAGACAAGACACTTAACTCCCCGCAGCCTTGGCCTCTTCCTTTGTGGACAGCAGATGCTCACTGTACCTACTCATAGAGATGCTTGGAGAAATAAAGAAATCATGGAGACTATCACATGTGTTAGAACAAAAGGAGTGCTTTGGTGAGAGCCAAGGAAGCTTTAGTTTGTTCATTCACTTATTTTTTTTTTTAAGTGCCAACCAGGGACCAGGCACTTTACTAGATACCAAGAGCATAGCAGTCAACTCATGTCTACATTTACAGTGTGGATTTTAATCAATGACAACACTTCCACCGGGAAACACTCCTCAACACTTCCACTGGGAAGTCTGACATAGAGACGCCTCTCCTTAGGTTCCTCTGCACCTAGCACATGTCTCAAACATGCATGGAGCTGAAGTCCACCCGATGCTGAAATTATCGTCACAAGTCTCTATTGTTACTCACTTGCTTCCATTCTCAGCTGTGAGGTCCTGGAAGCTGGGGTTTTGTGTCCCTGGCACTGAGGGCTGCTTATACGTAGCAGACAATCAATACAAATTTAGCCAATGGATTAATGGAGAAATAAATGAAAGAATAAATAAATAAAATGCCTTGTAACCTCTCAGTTTTCTAATTTATAAAAGGAGAATAAGATCATCTCCTTCCTTATAAAGTACTGTATTTGAAAGCATTTAGAATGTGTAAAGTTCCATGTAAAGGGGTTGGCTTGGGATGGTAGATTAAACGTAAGCTTCTACTTTTCCTCTAAACTCATATGTCATAAATGATACTGGGTGTATGTGTATGTGTGTGTGTGAAGTTAGAAGAGATATGCATGCCAAATAGTGCCAGAAAATAAGGAAGAGTACCTTTGGTGTACCAACAATTTTGAATTATTCTTAAAGATAAAAGTAGATGGATTTGCTCTATAGAGGAATAATAAATAAATCACGAGCCAAAAAGCAGCAGATAATCAAGAAGACTGCAAGGAAACAGAGCTAAATCCAGGATGCTGCAATCCTAGGGTCAACACATACGTGGAGCTGGAGTGGGGTCTGATGCAATAATCCGGGTAATTAATTGGGGTACTATATTTAGAGCTGCAAGGCAAGCCAGAACAAAACTGTGACAGAAAAAGGGGATACAAGGCTTTAAAGCTCAAATTTTTTATGTAGCCAAACTTGCATTCAAAAAGGTGAGCTAAATAACTACAGGCAATTTAGAAAATGTAAAGACTCTGAAAATTTATACCCCCACATTTCTGAAAAACATTACATAAGGATATAGAACTGCATAATGACAAATAAACCCCAAAAAAGAGAACAACATGGTCCACAAAAATTAGCAAGATGGGGCAAGGAAACGCTAGCAGAATCTATGTGATGTTGATACAATTTAAAAAGCCAAAAAGGAAACATAACCTCAACATGAGAGGTAAAGGGGAGGAACACAGGGAGAAACTGAGTAATTAAAAATATGCTAAGACTCTCCATCGTCTTTTTTAGGAAAGATACAGACACCGAACAACTTTAGACTTTAATAGAGATATATAACTTGAAATACGTGAGTTAGAAATGCAAGAATAACTTTCACAAGAAATAAGATGTATAATTCCTGTACCATTAGAAAAAAAAAAAGTAAAGACTTTTTATTTTAAAGCAGCAAAAAATATAAAACAAACGAATTGTGATCAAGCCAAGGAAAAAAAGAAAATTAAACTATGTTTATTTGGATATTATCTTCCTCAATTAAGTTACAGTGGCTGTCACATTAGGCTAGAAAAATATAAAGCTAAATGCTGTGTATAACAAACCATCAAAAATAAAACAGACAATATGAAAAATAAAAAGATATAAAATATATGTAATATAAAATCTACAAAAAGAAAGCATGTAGAGAACGTTACTATACATTGAAAGCTAATCTAAGGCAAAAATGTAAAAAAAGAAAAAAGTTGGATATTTCATATTGATGAAACTTATAGTCCACCAAAAATACAAAATATTCATGAACTTCCAATCATTTATGATATAGCTTTGAGGTATACTTTTTAAAATACAAATACCCTGAGCAGTTGGTAAATCCATAATCAAAGTAGAAGACTAGAACAAATATCTCTCAGAAATTTAAATCAATTAGAATGAAAATAAGTAATAAAAGGTTGAATGTATTAAAATAGGGAAAATAGGCCGGGTGCAGTGGCTCATGCCTGTAATCCAGCAGTTTGGGAGGCTCAGGCAGGCAGATCAGTTGAGGTCAGGAATTTGAGACGAGGCTGGCCAAAATGATGGAACTCCAACTCTACTTAAAAAAGCAAAAATTAGCCGGGTTCGTGGTGCATGCTTGTGACCCCAGCTACTTGGGAGGCTGAGATGGGAAGACTGCTTGAAACCGGGAGCCAGAGGTTGCAGTGAGCTGAGATCACGCCACTACACTCCAGCCTGAGTGACAGAGTGAGACTCCATCTCAAAAAAATTAAAAAAAAAAAAAATAGAGAAATAGTATTCATTATTTCCAAATGCATACAAAATGCTTAAAAAAAAACTAAGCATTTTTTTTTTTTTTTTTTTTTTGAGACGGAGTCTCGCTCTGTCGCCCAGGCTGGAGTGCAGTGGCCGGGTCTCAGCTCACTGCAAGCTCCGCCTCCCGGGTTCACGCCATTCTCCTGCCTCAGCCTCCGGAGTAGCTGGGACTACAGGCGCCCGCCACCTCGCCCGGCTAGTTTTTTGTATTTTTAGTAGAGACGGGGTTTCACCATGTTAGCCAGGATGGTCTCGATCTCCTGACCTTGTGATCCGCCCGTCTCGGCCTCCCAAAGTGCTGGGATTACAGGCTTGAGCCACCGCGCCCGGCCAAAACTAAGCATTTTTTAAAATCCTACTAGATTACCCCCAAAGTAGGAAATATCAGTGCCATTTCCCCACTCAGAATGCAATAAAATAAAATGGCAAAAACAAAATCACATTAGCACTGCCAACATGAAAAACATTTTACTAAAGCGGAAATGTAAAAACAGTGTTTTAAGTAACTCTTAAACTAAACAAGAATGCAAAAATAACATTTAAAACAATACACAAATAAATGACAGTGATAGCCGTATATAAGAAAATCTAAGGGATGCAGCCAAAGCTGTAACCAATGAAAAATAATGGCCTTAAATTGCAAGATGTAAAAATAAAAATTAAATGAACAAAACATACAATATAAAAAGCTAGAAAAAGTGCAAAATAAATATCATGAATTAATAAAATTTAAAATGTATTAAATTTAGATAAAACAAAATGTAGATTATCAATGAAACCAAAAGAAGGTACTTGAAAAAAACCAAAGAAAACAGACAAACCTCTGGCAAGTGTAAGGAAAAACAAAAAGAGAGAAAACAGAAATCAACATAATTACAAAATATATTTGCTAAATAGATAAGGACTTTTTTTTAAACAAGAGAAAGTATGTATAATTTTATGCAGCAAATTTTAAAGTCTGGAAAATGGATGTTTTCTAAGATAATAAAAACTATCGTGGCCGGGCGCGGTGGCGCAAGCCTGTAATCCCAGCACTTTGGGAGGCCGAGACGGGCGGATCACGAGGTCAGGAGATCGAGACCATCCTGGCTAACACGGTGAAACCCCGTCCCTACTAAAAAATACAAAAAACTAGCCGGGCGAGGTGGCGGGCGCCTGTAGTCCCAGCTACTCCGGAGGCTGAGGCAGGAGAATGGCGGGAACCCGGAAGATGGAGCTTGCAGTGAGCTGAGATCCGGCCACTGCATTCCAGCCTGGGCGACAGAGACTCCGTCTCAAAAAAAAAAAAAAAAAAGAAAAAAAACTATCGTAACTGAAACACAAAGAAATAGAAAAGTTAGTAAAAAATCCAGTTCTAAAGTACCAGTCTCGCCAGGCGCGGTGGCTTACATTTGTAATCCCAGCACTTTGGGAGGCTGAGGTGGGCAAATGGCTAAGTTCAGGAGTTCAAGACTAGCACGAGCAACATGGGGAAACCCCGTCTCCACAAAAAATACAAAAATTAGTGGGAGTGGTGACATCTGCCTATAGTCTCAGCTACTCAGGAGGTAGAGACTGCAATGAGCCATGATCACACCACTGCACTCCACTCCAGTTTTGGGGACAGAGTGAGACCCTCTCTCAAAAAAAAAAAAAGAAAAAAGAAAACAAAAAAAAAGAACAAGCCCCAAGCAATCTGCCCCAAATATCAAAAATTCCTCTCTTAAAGAAGCTATTCTAGGACACAGAAAGAAGAAAATTTCCCAATGCATTCAACAGGAGCACATAAAGCCAAAATGTCAACTAGGCAAAGCAGCACACAAAAAAGAAAATGACAGGCTACTCTCAAGGTAGAAACTTGAAACAAACAACATCCCTAGATAAGATGGGATACAAGGAATTTAGCCACAAAATTTCTGAGATAAACCCTGTTTCCATTTTATATTAAACCCCGCTTGGCCATTTCATGCAAAATTTTAAATATATAAATATAAAAATTTAAATAAAATATAAAATTCCACATAAAACAACAAAATAGAATTTTACTTCAGGAACTTTGAGAGGATGACTTAAAGTTTATACACTCACATGCACACAAGCACACACATATATTTCTCTCTATATATATCTTTAGTTTGAACATACATATTCATTTTAAAAAGTGGTGGATCATAAGAAAGTTTTCTTAATCAATTAGATACCTACAGAAAACTTATTTAATGATGAAACATTAGAAGATCTTTTGCTCAAGCCAAGAAAAATGCAAAGCTGACCTGTATTCCACTATTCTCTTAACACTCTCCTGGAAGTCTTTGCCAGCCTACTAGCACAAGGAAAATAAAACAGACACTGTAAGAGACAACGCTCGCAATATTTGCCAATGATTTTCTTCCTAGAAAATCTTAACCAACTAAAAAAAACTACCAGAGGCTAGTAAGAAAGTTCTGGAGTTATGGGTTATAAGATTAACATACAATAAAAAAGACAACTTTCCTATACCTCAGCTAACCACTGAAAAAATTATAATGGAACAAAAATACTGTTTAGGAAAAAAATACTAAGAATAAAATTAACAAAAACATTTAAAAGTATGAAACTTGACTGAAGTCACAAAAGAAAATCTTTACAAACAAGGAGTAGGAGAGACAGAAATTCTAAGCAGAAAGGTTCCATTTTATAACTAAGGCAATGACCTCCAAATTAAGTCCTTTTATATTTTACTCAACTTTCTCAAGTGTCTGAATTTTTAAGAAAGTATCCATGTATTATTTTTATTATAGTTTCTTTTCCTTTTTTTTTTTTTTTTTTTTTTTGAGACAGGGTTTCACTCTGTCACCCAGTCTTGAATGCAGTGGCGGGATCTCAGTTCACTGCAACCTCTACCCCCAGGGCTCAAGGGATCCTCCCATTTCAGCCTCCTGAGTAGCTGGGACCACAGGCATGCATCACCACAATGGGCTATTTTTTTTTCTTTTCTTTTTTTTTTTTTTTTTTTTTTTTGGTATTTTTAGTAGAGACAGGGTCTCACCATGTTACCCAGGCTGGTCTTGATCTCCTGGGCTGAAGAGATCTGCCTGCCTCAGCCTCCCAAAGTGCTGGGACTACAGGTGTGAGCCACCGTGCCTGGCCAATAATATTTCTTAGAACATGAAAATAAGGAAAAGAAAATGCTATGCAGTTTTATCACAGTGCATTTTGAGGTCTGCAAGAAGGGGTGGCTCATTGGGCTGCTGTGGAGTGCCTGCAACTAGGCTAAAATGCTAGTTAACTCAGAATCAGGTTTAGAATCCCCAGTCTGACCTCCAACCCAATTCTTCTTTTCATAACATGACTTGAGTCACTTCTTTGTTTCCTGCTCAAACCTAAGTATGCAAAGAGGAGGTGCCATTTCTCAACTATCACACACTCACAACGGGGGCTTTCCAAATGACTCTTCATAGTTTCAGTTCTCTTCTACTTGCACATATAACATCCGACTTTTCCAGACTTGACACTGGCATGCCAATGCCCCACATTCTGATTGCACAGTCCGGTTAACCTGCGTGGACACCTATTTGATGGCTGTAGGAAAACTATCCCCAAGAATCTCAATATGTTCCTGCTGTTTATCCTGAAACACAGCATATAGTTTTTGTCAATAAAATAATTAGTCAAGCCTTTTTTATAGATGGTAGGGAAACCATTCCTTCAAAACATCATTTAAAAGCTTAGTTTTTCTGTGAAAATTTCAGCAGGAACTTGCTATCTCCACCCTTTCATTACCATGGCCAGTAGGAAAGGCACAGCACACTTGAGTAATAGCTGAGGCACTAAAGGGTGGGTGTCATTAAACTATAAAACAGGGCCCCACACTTTCAGAGCAATTGCCTATCCACCATTTCTTCCCAGATCCCATCTTATCTATATTTTCCAACTAAGTGACTCTACATCAACATGTTATGACTGAGTCAAAGCGTCTGATTCACTTGGTGAGTTTAATGAGGTAAAATGTAGATAAAGGTGCCCAGTGGAAAGCAAAAGGTTTAAGAACCTTCTCTGGCCGGATGGCTTGAGCCCCGGAGTTCAAGACCAGCCTGGGCAACATAGCTGGCAACTTGTTTCAATTTAAGAACATATTACCATCACCCCCACCAGTGATGGTACATCTCCCTTTTCCTTATAATAAATATGACAGGTACAAAACAAGCCACTCTTGGAGATAATTTCTAAGAACTTCCTCTACCTAATGGACACGTTTTTCTTGGAATATGGAATCAAATGATTCATTTTATCCTGTTATTATCAGGAAAAATATAGACCCAGACTCAAGCACAAGTGGGAAGAAATGTTATTTTAAGTAGTTGTACTTACATTTAACTGACACAAATAGCCACTTGGCCTACCCCAGAAAGTTTTCAAAAAGCTTAATGAAGCACCATAGTCTTTATGCAGATTAACCTGGCTATTTCAAGAAGGACTTTAAACCCCATCATGTTACCACTGTCCAGGGACCCAACGATGGGTCGGCCACATCTATCATCCTTTTAAAAAGAAAACTTCATTTTACTTGTGGCATTGAGCATCTACAAAAATAATCCAATAAATGCTGTTACCATTTGAAATCAAAGGCAATTCTATACTGTGCTGAACTTGTATTACTTTGTGAAACAAGACACATTGCCAGAGAGTGAATCTTTGCCACCATTAGCTACTTTGTAGCTCTAGAGAAGTTACTCTATTTCCTCCTTGCATGCTATAGAATAAAAAGACAACGTAACATTTTATTAATGTTACTGTGCTATTTTGTAACTTTTTATTAATGTTACTGTGCTTTTTTCTTTTAATAAGTTAAAAGAAGTATGTGGTTTTGGTATGTTGTTTTCTTTTAATATAAAATTAGGCTTTGAAAACTTAAAAAAAAAAAATAGGAAGGCTACCTTCTCTTCTCAGCAGGAAATTGCAGAGACTAATGTCACTAAAGTTATGAGCTGGACCAAAATGAGAAGTTTCCCTAGGAGTACTTGCCCCACAGATTTAGAAACAATGACCTCTTCAAAGATACTGCCCACTCTTGTGCACCCCAAAGTTGAAGATATGTTACAGCTTCGCTAATAACCGTCAGTTTAAAAATAATATTAGACATTTACTGAGCACAGTCTGTAATTTAACACACTCATAAGTGTCTTACATACATCATATTATTTAATCCTCACAAAATCATGTGAAAAAATGTGCTAATATTAATGAAGGTGCTCATATTATTTACGACACTCTTCTAAGTGTCTTACATACGTTAAATTATTCAATCCTCACAAAACCCTATGAAGAAGGTGCTGGTATTAATGCCAATTAACAGATGAGGAGACTTAGGTATATAGCAAGTTTAAATATCTGCCCCAGGCTAGCCATGTGACTAGTGCAGATAAGAAGTCTGATTGAAAGGCTACATCCTTCTCCTCTACCCAAGGCATTCATGTACTGTGACTTTGGTCTCCATATAGTGGGATAGAGCAATCAAATTACAGATTATCTAACATAAAGTCAGACCTTTTCTCTTCTCTTACACATGGTACACAGAAAACTATACTACTTATCCGCTCGAGAAAAAAGCCAAAACTGTTTTGACTGGGAAGAAGATTTAAAACGAATCTTTGCTTTCCACACTTAGACGCACTAGCAAGAACAGGTTAATGCAAAGAAGAAAGTTTTCAAAGAGAAGACATAGGGAACTTGGTCTTTTCGATAGAGTCTAGTTTGAGAACCACAGAAGTTGATTGTGAACAAAGGTGTCAAATAAGATGTCTCTTACAAAAGTGGCCTAGCACTAAAATCGTCTCAACATTCTGTTTACTGAAGATGTCACGCTCTCAGTTGTGTGACATTTTCAGATATACTTCACTTCTATTCATTAGATGACACTTCCTCTTTCAAAGAACATATTTAATCTCATTGTGATGAAGTATACCAGTAGCAGTGATTTATATCGAAACATAAATGTGGAAAAGTGTGAAGAATTTCTTTCTTTTCTTTAAAAGGTAGCATCTTAGTGGGGGTCAGGAAGGTGGAGGGTGGGAAAGGAAGGCTGAAAAAGAAGCAAAACATCTAAATCCACATAATACAGAACACAGAGTGGTCTATTAACTCAACAAGCCTGTTGAGCAGGTTGTACACTGGACAATGTGTCTGCACAGATGAGTAAGAAATAGTCCACCAAAGCCTCTGAAATGTAGGGAGGAGCTGAACTCTCAGGTAAGAATTACATCTCAGGGTAGCAGAGATGCAGGGGCTCCAGAAGCCCTGAGAAGGGAGCGTGTCCCTGGGAAGCAGAGGAGGCCTCCACATCAGAAAGCCTGATTGGGAAAAGTCAGGGGATTCACCAGGAAGAAGAGGAGGAAGGAAGGAAGGTGACCAGCTTCCAAATGCATAGCCATTCCCCAAGAACAACGAGCATTCCTTTTTTTTTTTTTTTTTTTTTTTGTGGAATAGTTAATTCAGTTAATTTACTCAACTTTACAATCATTCTCAATGCTCTCATTCCAGAATGCTAAAACACAGGACTTAAAATATATAATTAATGATGTCTAAGTCAATTTAGCTACTTTGGTAACAAAATACCAAAGACTGGGTAGCCTAAACAACAAGCATTTACTTCTAACAGTTCTGGAGGCTAGAAGTCTAAGATCAGGACCAGAATGGCTGAATTCCAGACAAGATCCTCTTTCTGGAGGGGGTGGGGAGAAAGGAGGTCTCGGTCTATTGCCCAGGCTGGAGTGCAGTGGCAAGATCATGGCTCACTGCAGCCTTGACTTCCCGGGGCTCAGTTGTTCCTCTCACCTTAGCCTCCTGGGTCACTAGGACTACAGAGGTACGTGCCACCATATCTGGCTAATTTTTTTTTTTTTTAAATTAGAGATAGGGTTTCATCATGTTGCCCAGGCTGGTCTCGAAACACCTGGGCTCAATGATCCTCCTACCTGAGCCTCCCAAAGTGCTGGGATTACAGGTGTGAGCCACCATGAGGGTCCTCTTTCTGATTTACAGATGACCATCTTCTCATAGTATCTTCACATGGAGGAGAGAGAGAAGGCTAGCTCTCTTCTTTTTCTTTTTCTTTTTTTTCTTTTTTATTGTACTTTAAAGTTCTGGGATACATGTGCAGAATGTGCAGGTTTGTTACATGGTGTACACAACATGCCATGGTGGTTTGCTGCACCCATCAACCCATCGTCTACATTAGGTATTTCTCCTAATGCTATCCCTCCCCTTGTCCCCCACCTCTGACAGGCTCCAGTGTGTCTTCCTCTTCTCATAAGGACATTAATTCCTTCATCGGAGCTCTACCCTCATCACCCAATCACCTCCCAAAGGCCTCATTTCCTAACACCATCCCATTGGGAATTAAGGTTTCAACATATGAATCTGGGGAGTGGGGGTGGAACACAAACATGCAGCCTAAAACGATAAATAAAAGAGTAACGGAAATGTCAGGTATGTAACAAATGTCAGTTCTGTATCCTGCAGTGCTGTGCTCATGCCCCACCGTGAGCAGGGACGCTCATTCACATGGTGAAAATACTCCCACTTTGGCCAATCTCAAGCTACCAATGGTTTAACAAACAGCCCACGCAATGCCTAAATATTTAAACTATTCACATCTATCCTTCATACCACAGATTGTGAGTCAGTTTTAGGTCTTAAAAACTAAATTGCTTAAGGAGCTGGTGGGAAAGTAGCATTTCAGAGCTATTCACTTAATATTAACCCCAGTTTTCTGTGCAATCTACAGGATACTTTCCAATCATCTTGCCCTCATTTATCAATTTTAAAATTAAGTTAGCATTATGTTATTCTTGACATCTTTTCTAATTAGGGGTCTAACAGAAAATATATTTTTTTTTAAATCACGTTAATTACTAAAAAATAATAATTAAGATTCAACTCTCTTCTCACCCCATCAGTTTCAAAGCAAAGAATAGCGTGAAATGTCTTGGGAAATCATTATTAAATCTAAAAATGTTATTTACAACAGTATTTAATAATAAATGAATATGTATTAAATTTACATTCTTATTGCATTCACATTAACTAACTTAAAGATTTCACCGTTTTGTTGTTGTTCAAGAAAAAGCTAAATCCAGATTCATATTTCAAAGGTGAAAACACCCAGGTTTGGAGAAATATTGCAACCAGGCCAAGGTCTCAGTAAGCCACTGTAACATTAGCTGCACTGACAACTTTCAAGCTAAGCTTGCTAAATAAGTAGAGGCCTATGCTGCAATCTCTGAGACTGCTGCTTTGGCATTCTCAACAACCACAGAGTTCACTAAATATGACCAAATGGTGCTACTGCAGCATAAAGTGTGGCATATATTAAACCACATGTGACAAGCTAAGCTTCTGTGCCTTGTGAAATCACCTATGAATTTAAAAGTGTACTAGGCAGAAGACAAGTGTAGCATTCAGAAATACAAAGCAAAGGGAAAACAGCTATGTGCACTCACAGAAATTCAAATTTCTCCCTCAGAAATATCAACAAAAGATGTGTAGAGTATTCATTTTAGACTCAATCCCACTTTCATTACATTGTATGGAGTTTAGTAGCAAGAATGGGAGCATCAGTCTACCCAGGTTCTATCTAGTTCCTAACTGAACCCTGAACAAGTGACTTATGTCCTCTCTTTACTCATTTGTGAAATAAGGAGCTGGATTTGATGATCTCTAAGGAATCAACAAACTCTAAAAGTGTTTTTTTAAAAAATGGAAATTCTAAGTGATCTATTGACCACTTTGACTAGTACTGGACTAGGTAAGAATAGTTCTGGCTTAGAAAATGGCAAACTCCCTTGACTTTCCCTGAAAAAGATATCTGACATTTTGGACACAATGAAACAAAAATAATTCTACAGAGAAAAATGTGATAAAAGCTCAGGAGTGGAAGTTACTGAGCAAGAATATTCCTTCTATATTGTGATATGTATTTGCATGCATTTCTCTCCTTCCTCAGTGGGCATTAAGTGTGGAGTTCTGGGAGGGTGAGCTCTATGCATGAATTGTCTTCCTACAGCACTTTGAATCTTTCAAAGTGATTTAAAAGGACATCGCAGCTTTAGTCAGCACTGAAACAAAGAAGTCACCTAATCACTTAGCCTCAGTTAAAAAAAAAAAACTTGCTTCCTGCCCTCAAAATTATATTTCATCACCTACAAGATGTCACTGAATGTCAAAAACATCATTATATATTTACTATCAAGAGGGGAAAAAGTTGCCAATTGAATTGGCATATCATACATTTCTGAGATGTTGAAAAGTGAAAAAACAAGTCTTACAGTTAATTAAATATGGAAGCCTTTGTCTTTATCCATAGTTTTCCCAGAATGCTACCCAAAACCATCTTCCAAGGGGAATCATAAGCACACCGGTGAGTCACGTGTCTCACCTGACCCAATCCTCTCGCTATCCCTATCACCTGGATTTAATACTAAAAAAAAGGGAAGGCATTTATCATCTTATAATGAACAGAAATTGAGAAAAAAAAAGTTAACAGAAATTAAATATGAACTTCTCAAATGCTTTCTGTATTTATTATTCCCTTCAAGCACAAAGAGTTTCTGTATTGCATATGCTATTCTGGGAGTATGTCAAATATTTGTGATATGGCTAAAGGCTACTAGGGCATAGTCTCCTTCCTTATTCCCTATTCTGATAGTTACAAAACCCTGAAGCTAGAAGGAATCTCATACACTATATAGGCCAAGCCTTCATTCTGCAGGGGCAGAAACAGAGCTTTAAGAAACAGCTACTTAGGATTCGAGTCAGGACAAGAACTCAGTTATCTGACCTAGTCTTGGAGGTCAGAACATTCTGCTGAATTCATCTATCATAATCTGTGAGCAACAACTTGGAAAAGGAGTCTTTCCTATCTACTTGCCTGAAATTTCTCCAACCAGTTTAACGATGCTACCTTTCTCCAATACTATCCCTCAAATGAGCCCACATCTGTAAAATGCTAAAGTATAAACGGTCTGAAACAAATTACTCAAGGCTTCTCAGGTCTTCTTTTTCACCCAGGTTCAATGACGAAGGTTTGTTAAGTTGCAAATTGTCAGAGGGGAGAACAATGCAAAGCAAAGAAAGAGTAAAAGCAATTTATCCAATATCCACATACTGTCCCTTCCTAAATCCAAGGTTTAAATAAATACAATGATGTATTTTCCTCCCAATAAACTTAGGATACCACTAAATCACTTCCAAATGTAGCAAGCACCCCCATCCTGCAAGCACGGGTGACTCGACCCAGACAAAGCCAGCTTGTCTGCATGTTGTTCCAACCGCAGTAGATGCTCACATAAATAGAGCTTCATTTGAACACACTACAACAAGGCAAATCATTAAACATTCACATTCCCAAGCTTATATTTGTATAATAATCTCCCCATTACAAAGTCTACCTTGGTATCTCTGGTTTATGGGAAATGTCCCAAAGAGGCAGTCCACCTTACTACAGGGTTAGCCATACCTTCCATGCTACTGCATGAGAGATTCTGGAATCTTACACTAAAAGGGCAGTGTCGGGCTTGGCTGTAAAAGAAAAAGAGTAACCCTGATCCAAACCACACACATCCCAAGCACTACTGTCGTTACACAAGCCAAATCGGACATTAACGATGTAACCCAGGATTCAGGCTTCAGTGTAACCTCACCATGAAACACTGGGTCTACCTTGAAAATGAACTTCTCATCCTGTTCCAAGTGCTCAAATGAACTGAAACCCCACGAACAATCACTACCAAGAAATTGCACATCCTACTGGCCTGACTCACTCTGACAGAGAATCCCATGTCTTCCTCTACCAAGAAAGACCAGTAGTCACCTTAAAAAGTGACTTTTTGGTCATTACACCTCAGCCCAAGATGGTCAATGGGTTAATATCCTTTTCGGATCTCTTCAATTATGCTGCCTTCTGAGTCTGAGGGTTGGCAGGCAGGGCAACCCTGTCAGAGCTGCAGAGAGCTCTGCAGATGTCCCTGTTGTGTTCAGTTAAACTGAAAAGGAGAAAAGATGGCCCTCTGACAACAGACAGCTGTCAATTAGATGGCACACTTGCACTCAGTAGGCCAATGAGCAGCAGTGGAGGTGACAGGTGCTTGGCTAATCAGTGTGCCTATAAAATCACAGCCCTTCCCTGTGCTACTCACACCAGCACATGAAGTGACAACTTGTGTCGTCTTCAACCACTCCTGTTCTCCCCTCCCCCAGTGTCATCAGTACTGTGAGAAGGCTCAGGTCAATGCAATATGCCTAGAAACAAAAATCAGACCAACAAAAACTGGCATAGGGAAAGAAATCCCTGTAGCAAAATGACCCAAAAAGGGAAATACATTGATACGCTAACCTGTTCAGAGCTGGTTCACACTAATACTGAAAGAAGACAACCCATTTGATGCTGTTACCAAAAGTACTATCAGAAAAGAACTGGCAAAGTTATCCACCTGACCTTTTTCCCATCCTCCATCTTGTCTTTTTCTCCTCTAGCCACCAGGGGGCACTTTGGGGCTAGCTCCTTGAGGACACTGGAGATTCTGAGCTTTCACAAGTACCTCAATATTGGCAGTGGGGTCAGTGGATGGGGGTGGAATGAATCAGAAAGCATAACTAAAGGAGAAACCTGAGGGTTCTATAGAGCAGAAAGGTGAGTTCCCAAAATCTTCAGCTCAAATATACTCCTCTAAGCTAATCATTAAATGCTGAATTCACTAAGTAACTACCTAAGCCAGACAGATTTTTACTCACTAATGACAAAAACAACCTCTCTTTCCCCCTCCCGCTTACCCCTTTTCTCTCATCCTCTGCCCCCACCCCCTGTCTCACTTCTCTATTGGTTTCTAAAAGAGCAGCTGATTGGAAGTAGAGAAATCAGGAAGAAAAACAAGGGGTGGCGGGGGGATAACTGGTTAACTATAGAGTCAAATTTGTGGCTGTCCACCTGCAGCTCAAAGACAAAACGGTATCAGCCTGTTTTAGATAAAGATGAATTTGAACAAAATACAAATACATTTAAACTTGACCCTGATTTAGTTGGGACCTTCCATGGCCATTCTATGGCCCAACTACTTTTATTCAACTCTTCTTCTTCCACTATCCCAAATCAGAGGCCAATCTGCCTGCCATACCCAAAAGAAAACCCCCAAATGCTTTTTATAAAATAACTTTCTTTGTTATATGGTTTCTCTCTTGTCGCCCAGGTTGGAGTGCAATGGCATGATCTTGGCTCACTTCAGCCTCTGCCTCCCGGGTTTAAGTGATTCTGCTGCCTCGGCATCCCGAGTAGCTAGGATTATAAGCATGAGCCACCACACCCAGCTAATTTTGTATTTTTAGTAGAGATGGGGTTTCACCATGTTGGCCAGGCTGGTCTTGAACTCCTGACCTCAGGTGATCTGCCCACCTAGGCTTCCCAAAGTTCTAGGATTACAGGCATGAGCCACCGTGTCCAGGCAAAATTACTTTGAAAAGACCACTAAAGACTAAAAAGGTCAAGTGGAAAGGTAGATATCAGAGATAAGAGTCCTTCATCTTTTGGGAGTCAAAGAAAGAATTCACAGCAAAGTTCTGCTCCAGGGCTTGTCCAGCCCTGCTCGAGTTCTCAGGGCCCTAGAGACTCCCACAGTTTCAAGGCAATCAGACCATCGCTACTGGGTGCAAAAGCTGCAGAATGTCCACATGGCTGCCACCATCAGCTCATTCCTGGAAGACAAAGCTGCCTTTCTTCAAGGGAAATGTAAGAAGCCATTCAATCTCAATCTGCATTCATGACCAACAAGCAGGAGCAGTGCCAGAAGAGAGCCTGAGACTGGCCACCAACTCTCCAACATCAACACCTACACCACATTAGTCAAACCAGCACAGCAGGCCTACTCCTAGCGCCTGCAGGTACCAACAGAAGCATGCTGGGTCCCCATCCAGGGAGTCCCCATGGCTGCCTTGAATGGCTACATTGCCAGAATGCCACGCCAATCTGTTGAGTTCATTAGGGTTTGGGACACACCTGTTCTCTCCTCTGCCATGACTCTTTCAAAGCTATAATACCATCCACTTAGACCCATGGACAGCAAAACATGCCAATATCACACAGCCATGGACATTCATACCATTTTACATTCGTTACCACCATTCCAGCTAACACTAGAATGGGTATCTTCTGAACGAAAGTTTTTCCCTCTTGTGGACTCTTTCCTAAGCATAAAAATCCAAGGAGCACCATCATAATTTCTTGGTCAAATGCCAATTTGCAAACTATAGTTTTGTAGTTTTCCCCAAATCTCATCCAGTACTAGTTCTAATATTGACTACAACCTTTTATTGTTAATTAAGAAAACAGTTACCACAAAAAAATAAAATTCAAACAATACAGGAGCATGTCAAGGAAAAAGAAACATGTTTCAATATATGAAAGGTAAGGAGGTCATTCCAAGCAGCCCTACTCTTCCCCATGCACAGCTTCACAGCAGAGGTAAGAGCAGCTCCCGGAGTGCTAGGCTACCCTGCTATCTCCTTAACCATCAGGATTTCTCTTTCACCAGCTGAAAAACCAGGAGGGCTCAACCCTCTGTCACTGAGTCTCCACTGTTCATGAGCATTTCTGGGGAGACTGGAATATAACAGGTGCTTCAGTTGAGTAGTAACAGCAGCCACATCACAGAGCCAAAGGAGGCACTGGTTTGCCAATGTGTCCCATTTCCTCTTAAAAGACTCGGATACACACAGGCAACATTTTTACACTAAAACAGAAAAAACAGGGAGATAATCATTTCTACAGAGGAGGAAGTTATTATTAACAAAAAGCCTGGGCTATAGAGTATTAGGACTGTGGAAAGGTCTGACCATCCATCCACCCTTTGAAAGTCAAAGTGTAGTTCATGGAATCCTCCCATTCACGGCTCCAAAGTTTTTAATCTCTAACTTCATTCCACATTTTCTCCATGGAACATGATATAGGTGTGGGCTCATGCTTCTGGCAAATGGGCCTCCTAAGAATCACATCTACTGAAAATATAGCATTGCCTGCCCTACTAGCCTGGCTCAGAGTTTGGGTCTAATCAGAACAAGGGAGGCCTTATCAGTCCTCTGGGGGCTGAATATAGTCAAGGCTCTCTCCAGTTTCATCGAGGACGACTGACACCCTATCTTACACACTTGCTTCTTAGTTACTGCAGAGCTTTTACACATTTAGGGAGCTTTTCCATCAAAATATTCTGGAATGGCTAGAGGCTCAGACATATTAATGATATCTGTACGCATGTGCTTTTTATCCAAGTTTACAGCTCCTGGTCACTGAGGGTAAACAGTGTTATCAGTGATTATTATGGATTTAGTCAAGTATATTTTATTCCTGTCATTTATGAGCACTTGTGTTGGCTGGTATTTACAACGTCGGGATTCTGGCACTTTGGCAACCTTCAGAGACAACATTTTTCCAGTGTTACAGTGACATTTCAAAAACTCAGTATTTACAAGCAAACGACACCCTCTGGCTCTGTGACAGTATGATTCAATGGTAGCTTAACAAAGGGACAATCGTCTAGAAATTTCCTCAGGATGTGTTTCCGGCTACTACTGCCTATTACTTCATGGACTAGGTGACCTTTTGCTCTTTGGAAGAAAGCGGGTACAAAGACATCAAAGGAAAACTTCCCTGTTACAGGGTAGGAATTTTACTTGTATTGTGTGGCTGTGTCTGAGCAAGGTCTGCTTGCTGTGTGATGACGACCAACCTCAACATCTCTGAGCAAGTTTTCCACTTGCTACAAAACGGCACTGGGTGCCAGATGATGTCTAGGTCCTTTCTGACTTTAACGTTCTATCTTTAAGGATTTCAGTGTTATAAATAAACGCTAAGTCCACTGTCATCATTCATTTTTTATGTCCTACAACAAGGTTACAAAATTAAAATCACAAGAAGGAAACAGGAAGAGGAAAAACATGATCTACTCAATGTATCCACTTCTTCCCAGTTCTCCCCATCCTCTGCCAAGATGTTACAGGGAGAGTGAAGGAGAATGAAACTTGGAGGAGGAGATGTGGCTGGTGTTGTACTTCTCCCCTGAGCTTCAGCACCAGAAATTTCCAGGAGGACCGTGGTCCTTTTCAACACAACCAGAGAGTAAAGGTACCACTGATGGACAATAGATAGCACGGGTGGTATGCACCATGCTATTGCAATTGGTATTTACTTACAGGAAACATTCAAAATATTCTTTTTGGGCTATGTAAAGACAATGTTCCTGATATACAGATTGCTAGGTTCTTCATATCCTCTTTAGAAATGCGCATTTTTTCTTATTGGCAGACAGAGGTTCCAGCCTAGTAACTAGGTAAGTGCCTCCATGAACGATCCCTAAGTTAATAATGAATAGGGAGCTAAAATAATGAATGAGAAGACTCTGTGGGCTATTTGCTATGACACAAACCTACACCAACTTTATCCAGGGATAAAGAGGTGACAGAAAACAGCAAATCTGGAACCAAAGGAGTCTGTTCCCCAGTCCCATCTCTGCCTTAAGAGTGAAAAAAACCTCTCTAAATCTCAGTTTCTTTATCAATAAAACTGAATTAAAAATAATTTCAGCCTCAGGGGTCATGGGCATGGTTAATTTAAGTCAAGAAATTTGCATGGAAGTATTTAAATATAGTAAGTTACACGCTCACATACAATTTGTTACTGTTGCTAATTCATTCATTCACTCATCCATCCTGTGACTCTGGAACAAGCACTTTCTGAGTGCCCCTCTTAGACACTGCAGTAGAGATGACAAGCCTAGCCCTCGCTCCTAACCCTTGCCCCTCTCTGGCTGTAGACAGTGTGATGACTGTGAGGAAAGAGAAGAGCCTTCCTGAGCACAGAGGAGAGATAGCTCATTCTGCCCTGGTTATAACATCCAGGGTCCCTGAATCTTGAACAAAGCAGGAGAGTTAGCTGGTAGAACAGATGTAAGGCAAGGAGAAGGGGAGGCAGGGCAAAGGTATTTCTGGTCCTTGTAAAGACAGAGAGAACCGTGAAAGAATTCTTGAGGGAACTGCAAACAGCTCAGCAGTGCTAGAACATGAGATGTGAATGGTGAGTACGAAGGCCGAGGCTGGAGGCAGAAACAGGGGCCAGGCTACCACCATGCTAAGGACAGGCCCCCAAAGCCAAGGAACAATGTTTTGTGGAGACTGTCACTCCAGCAGCAGTGGGCAGGAGGCATGTGAGGGAGAAGGTGGGTAGAGTATTCAGAGCAGCATGGGCAGCTGTGGTGGTAACTGGGGGTCTAGGGGACAGCAGCAGATGCACTGGTATCTTGCAAGCAGAATTGATGAGATCTGGAAACTGAGGACGTTTGGAGATGAGGGAGATCGAGCAGTCTCAGATGGTGGCTCAGAGTCAGTCACCACACCAAGGGACACAGATGGAAGAACTAATCCTGACAGACTGAAATCCAAGCAGTGGAATTCAAATTCAAAAGCACAATACCAAAGATGAATTATCTATTTTTCTGCACTCACAATTTGGTAGTTGACAAATTTTTACTCTGGCTGCTTGAAAAATAAATCCAAACACATATAAAAATACAAATTTGGAAAGTGATAAATACGTCCGGACGTGGTGGCTCACACCTATAATCCCAGCACTTCGGGAGGCCGAGGTGGGAGGATCACTGTGGCCAGGAGTTCAAGACCAGCCTGGGCAACATAGCAAGACCTTGTCTCTTAAAAAAAAAAAGAAAAAAGAAATAAAAGAAAAGTCATAAATACTAAGGCCTCATGGTTACTATACTATTAGTTGAATCCATCTACCTAGAGAGCATGTCAGACTCTTCAGTGGGACACAGGGTGAGTTTCCTAATAAATATCTATTGAACACACAGAGTCAGAGTTTGGTAGAATGTGTTACTGTTGAATGTTCTAAATGGTCTGATTGCTGGTTAAGGCTCTACAGAGCTGATTTAGGATAACTGCATTTTATTTCTAGAGCTATATGTGTAACTATCTAGAGCAAAGAAAATTATTTGCATCAACTGGCTAAGGAAGATATATTAGATGGAATTCCATAGGAGCCTCTGATCTTGGCATCTATGAGCTTCTGAAAGGTACATTATAAAATTTTAGAGACCAGTACAATTATCTAAATCATAACGAGATAAAAACCTGCTTCATAATGAAATATGGATGGAGACAGTCTGGAGTCCAAAAACTGATAGGGTGTGTGTATTACCTGCAAAAGGAAATTGAGGACAAGTTCTCTCGAAATAAATCAAAGAATAATCCCTCCCCCTATACAAAAAACCCCAAACTTAAATGTTCTTTCCAGTGACAAATGGCACCCAGGACTTGCACCCTCAGAAAAGACTCAAGCAAGTCTTATGTGGTCACTAGTTGGGAGTAGTATTCTCGGGAAGAAGTTCATGTTAGTGCCTTCTCTTTGGCTGAGACAGTTACATGGCAGAGATGCAGCAAGACTCCTTGAGGGACAATGTCATAGCAGTAGCAGCTGTTGACATTCTTCTTTGCCACATGTCATTGTCCATACAAATCTTTT
The DNA here is from genome assembly GCF_043159975.1 of Macaca nemestrina. Taxonomy (NCBI): domain Eukaryota; kingdom Metazoa; phylum Chordata; class Mammalia; order Primates; family Cercopithecidae; genus Macaca; species Macaca nemestrina. The sequence continues at coordinate 25,147,496 of NC_092143.1, read as the reverse complement.
ACCACCACTGATGTTGTGTTGTACCAGTCACTCTACACATGACAGTTCTGAGTTGCTGAGCTCAGCGTGACAAACAGACTTCACCGTTCAAATGTAACAGACAATATATATTTCCACAGGAGTGAACCACATCCCAGGGAACGAAGTTCAGCTGATGGGACTTCAAAGCAGTGGCAGGGCCCAAGTTAAGGTGTATTCCCCAACTTTCATGAGTTTTCATCAAAAAGTTTGTCTACAATTCATAATATATATTTTTTAAATTTTCAATATTTTTCTATATGACAAAGCTGAAACCCTTCTAAGACTTTAAATTCTGATTCCCTTAGGGTTTGATGTTTTAGTTGTAAGCGACAACCCTCTTTAGGACTCAGTCCTCCATTCCATGGAACCTGGCATCTCTGTGAACCAGGAGTGGGGCACAAAATACCCTGGGAGAACAGAGAGTGAGCAGAGTCTCCTGGGCCCAGGTATGCCCAAGTGGAACGAAACGACCACTCGCTGACTTTAATCAACATTCCTATCAAAAAAAGAACATTCTGCCAGGCGCAGCGGCTCACGCCTGTAATCCCAGCACTATGGGAGGCCAAGGCGGGTGGATCACTTGAGGTCAGGAGTTTGAGATCAGCCTGGCCAACATGGTGAAACATGGTGAAACCCCGTCTCTACAAAAATACAAAAAACATTAGCCAGGTCTGGTGGTGCATGCCTGTAATCCCAGCTACTCGGGAGGCTGAAATAGGAGCATCACTAGAACCCAGGAGGCAGAGGTTGCAGTGAGCAGAGATCGTGCCACTGCACTTCAGCCTGGGTGACAGAGTAAAGAAGAAGATGAATTCTCGTTCTGTCACCCAGGCTGCAGTGCAGTGGCGTGATCTGGGCTCACTGCAACCTCCACCTCCCGATTCAAGCAATTCTTGTGCCTCAGCCTCCTAAGTAGCTGGGATTACGGGCACGCACCACCACACCTAGCTAACTTTTCGTATTTTTAGTAGAGACAGGGTTTCACCATGTTGGTCAGGCTGGTCTCGAACTCCTGACCTCAAGTGATCCACCTGCCTCGGCTTCCCAAAGTGCTGGGAATACAGGCATGAGTCATCGTGCCCAGCCCAAAAAAGGAAATTCTTTATTTAAACATGTAACTATTTTCTATCCTGACTGGTTGTCAATACTGCTACTACAAGCCAGGCATGGTGATGCGTACCCACACTCCCAGCTACTCAAGAGGGCTGAGGTGGGAGGATTGATTCAGCCCAGGAGTTTGAGCCCCACCTGGACAACACTGAGAGACCCAATCCCCAACAACACCACAAAAAAAAAAAAAAAAAAAAAAGAATATCACTGCTTGATTTTCTACCTTCTCTATAGCAGTCCTCACCTCATATTTATCTGTGACTTGATCCTATGAAATCATCTACTTTCTGATTTTCAACAGAGAATCTTTTCTCTGACTCTATGTTCACTTTGGCAACAGCATTCACCTGTAACCACTCCCTCGGTCCAGTAATACACAGTTCATTTCAATAGCACAAAAGGTTGTTTTGTTTCGTTTTTTCACTAAGAAACTATGGATAAGGAACCTGCTTATTGTCTTATAACAATGTGTGTGTATTTCATATATACAGACATATGTAATTCAGACATATACTGATATATATGATATATACATATATGTTTCCCATATAGTGGGCAACTTGTCTTTTTGGATTTTTTCTCTGAAAATATAAAACAAATGTAAAAAAAAAATTCTTCTTCGTTAAATCACTATATATTGGCATGATTAGCTCATATGAAGACCTATACAGATACCTTACATAACTTAAAATAAGTTTATGCTCACATTTTTATATCGCTAAATATTTTACTCTTATTCCTTCTTTGGATAAAAAACTATTTTGCAGACATCTATTACTGATCCAATCTTCAACAAGTATTAAGAATGTTGGCTGGGTGCAGTGACTCATGCCTATAATCACAGCATTTTGGAAAGTCTAGGTAGAAGGACGGCTTGAAGTCAGGAATTTGAGACAGCCTGGACAACAACATGAGACCCTGTCTCTACAAAAAATAAAAAAGTTAGCCAGGCATGGTGGTATATGCTGAGGAGGGAGGATCGCTTGAGCCCAGGAGTTCAAGGTTGCAGCGAGCTATGACTGCACCACGCACTCCAGCCTGGATGATAGAGTGAGATCTCATATCTATCTTTTTTTAAGAATAAGTGTTAAGGTATTTAATCCAATAGGAATCCATCTGCATATGCTTTGTATGGCCTACTAACTCATTTCCTCTTCATATTACTTCCTATTCTGCCATGATCAAATGGATCTCAAAGAAGCTTGTAAAAATCACAAGCCACAACATGAGTTATAAATTTGATCCCAATTTTGTAACCTTTGCATGTATTTATTTAATAATCACTTCAAAGTTAAAGCTCCATGTTAGGGTCCTTTCCCTTTGATTTTATTCTGGTCAGATTCTCAAAATGTTTGCTTCATGCAATTTGCAGAATTTTTTTAACATGTAAAGATGAAGGGAGAAGGAAAACAAAAGTGAGAATGGATGAAAATAACTTACCATCAAAGTATGAGGAAAGTTAGCTACTCAGCTAAATAAAAATAACATATTTAGTGATTTGTAATATAAGAATAAATTGAACTCACTTAGGTCTCAAGAGGTCTGCAACATGATCTTTGCAAAAGGTAGCTTGCCAATTTAATTGAGGCAGGAGTTATTTAATTTTTTTACAGGTATCGTTTTCAATAAAACTACATATGCCTATAATACTGCAATGGCAGATGTGTCTCGATTATTAGAGGTGGGCTCGAGGGAATATATACAATGGATCTTGAAATCTGTAAGCAGCTGTTTGCAGGGGTCTGAAATGATGGGGAGGGCATTGTACCACACACACATGTTCTTTAAGTGCACCAATGTTTTGTTATTTTACTGCAGGTGTATTACAGAGATGAAATTTAATAACTACTGTATACAATGCCAATAAAACTGAAAAGATTCAGTGCCCTGCTGTTCATTATCACGGTACAAATGAGCTCAGAACATTCTGTGTGCTTGCACAGTAAAACCCCAACACACAGAAACCCCCACGTATAGAACTCTAGAGGGTGGGTACTGCCTAAAAACCTCAATGATACTCCTACGTAATTATTCCGAAGCATGGAATTGTTATTGTCGCAAATGCACAAAAATATGGCTTTGAGGTAGCTTGAAAATAACATATATCTGCTATTTAAGTCATAGAAATTGTTCATTGGAAGATGTCTTCTGAAAGGAGAGGAAAATGGAAATAAAGGATATGTAGGTTTCATTAAGAAACCTAAGAATGTTAACAGTGATAATATATTCTATTCAACGAGATCTGGTGAAGTGCCGGGCGAAAGTCGCTCTCCCGCCAAAATGTGACTTTGCCCTTTGTTAAGTACAAGAAATGTCTAACGGAAGTAAGTGCCATACTATGAAAAAAGCAACATTTGCGTATTGGAAGTGCTAAGGCAAATGCAAAGAAGTATTCTTGCTGGTTTCGGTTTTCTCCTCCCCATGAAACTACTTCTATGAGATTAAAAAACAACACACTGAACACGAAAGGTCCATGCTTTAGGAAGTTCAGGTGATCTGTTAGTGAAAGCACACGTAAACAAACCCATGTCAATATCCAAAGTGCGCAAACAATTTTTCAAAGAATGGGGTGCTTCAATTCTAAGCAGGTTATCACTATCAGGCGCGGCAGCAGACTCAACAATATATGCTTCTTTTCTAAAGTCTTTTTTTCTGAAGTCCTTAATAAGTCCGTCAATTCAGATTACAGGCTTCTGTTGCTATCTTTCAGTGTTGCCAATATTTTAATTTGAGGGTTCAGTTTTAAAGAGTTTCAGTAAAAATCTCCCAACAATAAAATAATATCAAGCATGACCTTCAATAAAGAAATATTTCTGTTATTTCACATTGAAACACTGTCCTGATGTTGAATTTTGAGTATACTGCCTTTCTTACGGAAGGATACTACAGAGTGACACTGATAACTACATGATATGTAGATATGTTTCAACATTAAATTATATCAGATACACCTCAGCATTAAATCATTTCTTCAGTCATTAACTGACTTTCCCCTTTGTCTTTACACCTATCAGAAATATAAAGATGAAGAACTGTAGTCCTAATTGTTAGAAGCTATTTAAAAAACCCTTAATGGTGAAAGGGGAAGTTAATCCCACGATCCTGGTGAAATTTCAATTTGGATACTAGGAGTCCATTTCTTTGGTGTCTCATAAATCATCTCAAAGCAATTTCAATGGCTTTTTATGCACTAACTGCCTGAACTGTTGTATAAAACTTGCCTATGCTCCTAGCACATATTCTGTTGTTTCATATATTTTACTTGAGGGCTAAATGCCATAATCAAAAAATTATTGGGTCATATTTAAGAACCTGCTAAAGGTATTGTTTCAGAATCTCGTTGTATGTAGCTCTTGTGTTTTGGAACAATAATGTGATCTATAATGAATCCAAATTTATATAATAGCAAACCGTACTCTGCCTACATTGCACAAAAAGCAAAGCCAAAACATAATCTATACATTTTTAAGAAAGTGTTCATGCTGTTGCTAAAATGTGAATTGGCATATTCCACCCCAGCCCTTTCACAGGAAATCCTCATTGGTTTTAAGGAAATTGCACATGCTAATTCTGAGGATGTTACTGAATAGATTATTCATATAATCTTTTTGTTCCCCCCTTAAGGCTGGGCAGTCAGGAACGATGCAATCTGCCCTCCGCTATGCCTTTCCCTACCGACTGTTCAGAGTTCTAGCTAATCCTGAACAGAGCTGAGTGCAGCTACTCTGTTGTAGGCACTGTGTCCAGGCCCAGATCCTCCAGTGGGCCTGGAATTGACCAGACAGGGTTTTCTAGATGAGAACTAATATGGACTTCTGAGCCTAAAAACTCCATCATGGGCTTAAGCAGCAGGGAACCCAAGTTGGAAAGCACTGGTTTTAAAACAAAACATCTTAGAGTTCAGAGTCTGGCTCTGAAACTTACTTGAACAAATGATTTGAGGTCTACTTGCTTTACTTCTCTGAGCACCCCTTTCTTAATTATTAAGGGACGATAATAATAACCAACTCAGAGATTTATATCGGCACCTAATACTAGTTAGATTAAGCCCAAACTATCTTTTAGAAATTCACTCATTTTGACATTCACTATCAACCATGTCTGGATTGTGAAAGGACTGAGGCAGGGATTATTAGCTGATCCCTGATAGCGCAGCTTCACAGAGCATCACAGGAACCCCCTCGAGTCGGCCAGTCAGCTACTGATGATCAACCTTGTGAGATGTTTACGAGCAATTATAGAGTGGCAATATGAGAATCGGAGAAACACAGCTAGGGGCACAGAGGTTGTTGCAAGGTTCCAAATTTCACCAAAGGAATACTGTAGTTTACAAGGAAACATGCCTGTAATTACCTCCCTCCTCTTACAATTAAAGCCTCTCTGACCACCAGCCTAAGCCATAACTACTTTTCTTCTCAATATACCTTAAGAGATTTCAAGAATACTTTAATGATTCCAACATCCTCCAGGTAAGGAAACATATTAAAAACAATAATTGTTATGACACTTATGTAAAATATGAAACATGAAACTGACAGTGTTAAAATGAATGATGAAAGAAACTGCCTCTTTATAGAAGAACACTAGCTATAAATGTGGAAGGAATGACGGAATTTTAAAAGAATCACCAGTTTGAAGTCCTCAGTTGAAATAAATGATTCAGGCAAGGGTCATCGAGGTGTGCTAAAACCATTAGGTCAAAAGTTGTTGGGAAAAGGGGGTATCTGTCCATTTCTAAAGTATCAATACAAAGATTATTTGTTAACTGCAGACAGGGAAAGGTTCCTTTACAATGGAACAATCCAGTGGTCACCACTTTTGCCAAGTGATTCAAGTTAGCATTACCAACAGCGGCATAGCTCAACATTCTGTTGGAACGTAATTTGACGCACACAGCACCCTCAATGAAGTATTCCAGCCAAAAATGTTTAACCTGAACCTGCATAAACCTCCAGACCTAATTTTAAATTTGTAGGCAAAACAAGTGACGAACAAAATTAAACAGCACCACAAGGAAAGGAAATCTATTAATTCTAGAAAGGGGAATGTTTTATAGGATAGTCGGCCTGGTCTCTTTAAAGTCACTCCCATTCAAACAAACCAACAAAAAAATTACTTGGGAAAATCCCTTAAGCCCAGAAGTTTGAGTCCAGTCTTGGCAATATAGCGATACCCCATCTCTAAAAAATAAATTATACAATTTAAAAAAGAATAAAAATAGAGGAACAGCTCTAGTTTACAAGAAATTATAAAGAGACATAGAAACCAAACGCCATGCGTAAATGGCATTTTCGTAGCCTTTTTTTAAAAAGCTACTGAAGACATTTGCATGAAGACAACTGAAGAAACCTGAATATGGATTGAGATTAAGAAACTATTGTTAATTTCTTTAGGGATAATAACAGTATATTAGGCAAATGTCTGATTTTTAGGAGATACGTACTAAAAAAATCTACGGGTGCATTCTTATTAAATATGCAACTTAAAAAGGTTGGTTCACTGAAAAATATGTATTCTTATACATATTATACACACACACACACACACACACACAAATACTGTATAACAAATACAAACAACTGTTTAACCTAAATAGGTATGCAGCATTCATTTTATTATTTTTTCAACTGTTCTGGATGCTCAAAAATTTATGCTATATAAGGTCAAAAATAAAAATAAATAAATAGAGCTCGATTTTTCCTGTTAATAACCAGGAAGCTGCTGGTGGGGATAGAAGGGAAGATATACAAGATCCCTTTGTTTTTCTTCTGAGTATCTAACAACACATCACTACAGGGTCAATGAATATTTCTTAACCAATGCAATGAAAGAATGGACCCATTCTCCCCTTTGATAAGTACTGGCTGACTTTTGAAAGAAGGGTATACCCATAGCAATCCCCCAAAATGAATGAGCTGCTGCCCGAAAAATACCGCTCGGGGACACAGCTGCGATGACATATAGACTGCAAACTCAAGCCCTGTGATGTCTGAAACGGTCACAATTTAAAATATCCTGTCCTACTGTTCACACTGCTACATTTCAATATTCGGACCAGGATGCTGACCTTTGGTTCCAACAACACCTCTGCCAGAACCACAGACCATCTCTAATTCCCTCATTCAGGCCTTTCCAGATATACAGGCCAAGAATGGTGAAGTCACCAGGTGAGTGAGACGACTCAACCCCCCAAAAGTCAGAGTGGGTGTCTCTCCACGACATGACTTTGGTGTCCTTCCAGAGCCTGCACAGCATGTTAGAAGGAAGAGCTTCCAAAGGACTTTTTTTTGGGAGAGGGCAGTTTTCTGGTTTTCGTAGGCATGAAAAAGATGCTCACAATATGGTTCGTGTACATTGCTATTCAGACTTTACTCCCTCAAAATGGCTTCCAAAAGTGATGTTGAGGAAAGAAACACTAGGTCATTGCAATTTTTGCCCTGCTAGGCACATGGTACACATGCAAGATAAAGGAGACATGGTCCCTGCCCTCCAGGAGTTTATAGAATCCTGTGGAAATCAGCATGCAACAAACACATAAAAATGATGGCAAATTTAAAAGGTGCTAAAGCCCTGCAAAGGAGAGCTTCCCAGGAAGGATGCGTAAGACCTCGAGGGATGTGCTGAACACTCAGAATAAACACTTAGGCATCGTAGCAAATTAAAAAGTGATGTGTATTTCTGCTTGCATAAGGCCTAAATTGCCAATTTCGTAATAAACAAAATAATTTTGTGCCGTTTTCGCTTACATCCTATTTTGACTTTAGATAAGAAAAACTAAAAGAAGCCAAAAGTTTTAGAATTCAGTTGTTTGTAATACCTATTGAATAAAAAGTAAAATAATAAGACAAAGAAATCAATGCTAAAATGTGAAATTCATTTTGGAATCAACTACATGCTTAATTTCGATGAACCAAAAAGGAGCAACCTATGGGCAAACTAAGTCACATATAAAGAAAATCCGTTTCCTCTCTGGTCTCCAAGTTTATGGAAATTAACAACAATCTCCTAGATCAGGTCTAATTCCTATATTCCATTAGTCATTTTAAGATCTAAACATCAAATAACTGTAACAGCAAAGTCCTATTTGATTACTTGCTGAGGAAGAAAAAGAATTTGGATGAGGCTAAAGGCTTGGACTTCACTAGAGAAAACAAGATATGGGCTGGGACACTCAGTTGTGGAATTCTACATAAAGATTTCAAGATTTTCACTATATCACTAATTTTCACCACCTTTTAAATGAAGTTCATATGCAATGTATTTCCATGCCTTGGATAATCAAATTAATGCAAAGAGCCTAAAAGCATTTTCAAGGTCAGTAGTAATGCCATATGTTGAACACAAGTCATTAATCAGAGTATATTTCTATAGAACATTCTAGGAAATGATAAAACCTAGCTGCACATTAGAATAACCTGGGGAGTTGTCAGAAAAGCACAGGCCCAGCTCACAAGATTCTAATTTGATTGGTCTCAGATAGGCAGCTTTCTCTCTCTCTCTCTTTCTCTCTCTCTCTCTCTCTCACACACACACACACACACACACACACACACACAAATACTAATAATGAAACCATGGCTTTAGACATGGGCTATACCCCAGAAAGAAAATACAAACAATTCCTGATAATAAACACTAAACTTCCATTTGAGGGGAGAACTAATAACAATTACTTGTTTTGATGTCATCATCTCGTTAAAAAAAAAATAGATTTCAGCAAAATTTAAAAGTTTGCAAGTCGCCAAACATTCTATTCAAAACAGCAAAAGAAGCCAAAGAAGCCAAAAACAAATGACAATTTTTCCCTTCTGGCATTTGCAATGATGCCCATTAGGTATTAGTTATTGTCTATTATAGTATTAAGGTTGGACTATCTTGCAAAAAACTTTATTCCCACTCATTTTCATTTCTGTCAGATTTTCCATTATAAATTTTATTTTCTCTGCCAGCTAAAAGGAATATGAGGTTACAATTTGGCAAGAACATGTTAAGCTGGGTGTGATTTCTGCACCCCATTTTGATGTAAATTAGCTTTGTCATATTTAGTAAGAACTCAAAAAAGTTCATTTGGTTACTTTTGCTTATCTATTGGTTCATTTTCTACACAATTTTAAAAGTCTCAAAAAGTCACCATGTTTATTTCTGATAATTTCACGTGGAAATGCATTAATGAAATAATATTATCCCATTACTATTTTTAATGAAAACAACTTAATTACTAGTAAAGAACCTGCCGGCTTTCGTTCTTCTGCTAAAATATATCCATTTTAAAAAGTGCCATATGTCCATTAATATTAATGTTAAATCCTTAAGATAAATCTAAAATATGTATCTATTTTTTAACTTGATATATTTCTGAAACAATACACATCTCGCAATAATAATGTATTCCTCCAGGACAGCCCTTTACTACCTGTTGCTTACCACCACTCTGTCTCTACACCAAACAAAAGGCTATTGGGACTGGAAGAAGCGTGTTTCCATATAGCACTGCTCACCCCTTTAAGTCCATAGGATACATTGTTATAATATGATAAAGCAGCTTTTGGAGCTCCTTAGGGCACACCATCTAAAGGTTTTCTATTCCGTATCTCAATCATGTCGTAAACAGAAGAAAACAAAAGCCTCCCCTCCACGAGTCACTCACCTTGTCACACAGTGGGGAATCATTTCAGCTGTGATCTGCTATTTAGACTTGAAGCCCAAGATACTGAGATTTTGCCTTTCTCTTTGGTTTGCATAGCTGGTGTTGTAGACAGGGATTCAAACAACAATACAGCACAAGAGAAACGAATTCACTGGAAGACACACTATGGTCTGTTCTATCCTCAGATTTCACAGAAAGCAGAAATTCATACTCTGTACATTTTTCATCTTCAGTCCCTATTTCCCTCTGTCAGCAAATTTCCAAAATTTCACTTTTATTTATCTCTAAGTAATCACACTGTTTATGGAGATTGCTGCGACCATGCTAAGCACAGAGATAGTAGACTTGCAAGACTCACAACCACGAAGCACAAATTAAGAATGAAGGAATCTCCACACTCCACGGCTACATTATGAAGGCTTTTAAGAAAAGCATATGCAGTCATAGTGCTATATACAAAAGAATTTTCCTGGACATTAATGCCTCAAAACGAACCTCCCAAGGCCCAAAAATTCAGCCGTCACATGCCAATCCATCCACCTCTCTTCCACCCTCTGCCCCTTTCCACTTCTCACCTTGTTTGGAAAAAAAAAAAAATTAACTTCAGTTTCACCCGAGGGAAGTATTCCCCACAAATGGAGAAAGGAGGGTCTGTGTTCTGCACATACACAGACAGACTCACACGGTCTGGATGATGCTTTCACAAGTTAAGGGGCCTCACGCTTACTCAGCAGAGGAAATCTTTGTGTCTGTGAGGAATCACGCCAATTCCTATTAGTAAGAAAGGATACAGGGGCGAGGAAGCCTATTCTCTCAATGACCAGAAAAAGGGGCCCAGCGAAAACAGAGACCTCTGCCATGACCATCTGCAGAAAGGAAGGATGTTGTCAACTTTCTTCTCCCCAAAACTCTAATGACCTCCGCCTTGACCCTCAGAAACCAGACCCACAGGAACACGCTCTTCTGCAGGAACTGAGAGCTTTACACCAGAGACACAGCACTCAGAGGCTTGTCGCCCAGGCTATCTAGCCCGAACATTTGCACTCACATTCCAAAGATGTTTCCGTTGCGCTGGAATGGCTGTAAATTTCTTTCCTGCAGAATTCTTTCCAAACAAACTGCCATGAACTGCACTCCGGCAGGAGCTCTTAACCAGGCACTATTCACCTCAATGCAACAAATCTTTCAGATGCTGAATATGACTGAATTGGTGGCTGGGCCAAGGGAGTAAACTTTAAAAATGCAAATATATACAGGGAAAAAACAAACACACCAACCCACCAGAAGTCGTACCTTCCTATGTCTGATACATAAAGGAAACTTTCCTCATAGGCTCGATTTAATTACGAAAACAAAACTTTGCTTACATTTTTCAGGGGTATATTAAAAGGGATGTTTAAAAAAAAAATCAAAATAGATTCTTCCCCCATCAAGAACATGAGAGGGTGAGAGAGTTCAAGAGAGTAAGCATCCCCTTTCCAGCATAAAAAAAAAAAAAAAAAAAAAAAAAAAAAAAGTACATTTTGTTTGGGTAAATAATAAAAACAGTAGAGCGCTCTGAATATTGAAGAGAATTATTAAATTCCATCAAGAGTTTTCCAAAGAAACTAATGCACTAATAAAAAGGAAGTATAAATTTTTTAAAAAGATTTTAAATACATGATTAATACTGATATTTAACTGAAAAAGAAAGCATCTATAAAAACTCAATTGTCTTGAAACAAAGCTAACACTTTTAGCCAGATAGTATTTTTAGAAACAGCCTCTCTCTGGAGAGTTTAAAGTATACAAATGCAGAGTGCCCAGAGACACAAACACACACATGCTATACCTTTGTATTACACTGGCATTTTATTATTTAATTAAAGTACTCTTATTTTTCTAGCTCACGCATGCTTCCCTTGAGACGGCTTTGCTGTTAGCCTGCTGGCCTTGACTTCCAGCCAAAAACAATTCAGAAACAAAAAGGGACAACAAATCATATTTTCACAGACATTTTTATCCCTCAATACAACCCTGTTTTCACACAACATCATACAGCCCCTATGAAAACTATAATTTAGGGCAATAGCCACCCGAAACCCAGGGTCTGACACATGACTCCGTGAAGTATTTCCTGCGTAAGAAATTCTTAAGTTCTTAATTGCAAACAAACTCTTTTGATAGAACCACTTTCACCGACATTGCTGGTTTGCAAACAGTGCCACTGCTACCGGCTGATGGATTAAAAAATAAAAACAAGCCCATGAACGTAGTTCTGATACAGCAGCGATCTAAAGATGAGGTGTTTATTAGTTCTAAGCTCTGTGTTATTTCATTACTTAAAGAGAGAGCCATCATCTGACTTGCCAGTGCATCTTTGGTGTCACAGTTTAAAACGCATCATCTAATTTAGCAAACAAACTGATTTACCAGGTTAATCCTCTCAACCCTTCCGCAACGGAGATTCTCACTTACCTGGTGGCAACCCTGTAAGTTTGATTCTCTCCCATAAGATGAGTATGAGCCCCTTTCTGTTTTACCTGCCAAGAGAAACGACAAAAAAGTGTAAATTGTGTTTTTCCTTAAAAAAAAAATCTCCTCCAGGTAACAGACATCTACTGCTCTTCCCCGATGTTTACATACGTAAAGTAGGCACTACTGGCAATGTATGCAAGCAAGAGAGGGAATAACACTTCCTCACTCTGGCTATGATAAACTGGAAAAAAATATCCTTCATTCCTATTCTTAGCCAAACTGCTCCACACTTCCAAAAACTGTCATTCCAATGGCCTCCACTTTCTCTAACAAACAAATCGTAACTCCTTATTTTCACTTTCTCTTGCACAAAATTTAAACAATTTCATTTTTATTTACACAGCAGGCAAATTATCTCTGTAATGACCCTAGCCTAGTAATTCCCATTGATTATATTGACACTTAATGGTGAGGCCAAAACTAATCAATCAAAGGCTCTCCAGATGGTGAATTTAGCAAAGAAACTATTCAAAATTCTGAGTCTCTCTCTCTCTCGTTTTCAAAAACTCCCTTTCCCAGGAGTGAGTCCCATCATGATCAAGATGATGATGGAATTTACATTTGGGAAACAGGGCTTTTGAAAAATTGCCTACTCTGAACCCAAGTTCAGATTCCACCAATAGACCCAGCAGCACAAGGGATCGTGGAATGTGAATGTCTGGTTCCAATTCTAACAGCCCGATTTTTATCTGTAGACTACTCTACAGAGATCTATGGACCCTTCGATGCCATTTGGCCACATCTAAGAATAAAATCAAGGGTGTTCATTTGTTTCTTTTTAAAGTTTAACCCCAATAATCATTAGGGAAGATAATGAAATCACATTACAAGAGATCTAAGCAGCAGAGTCCAGACAGCGACATGTGGAGAATAATTGTAGAAATCTGTCCATACCAGAACATTAAAAGGAGCTAAAAGAGGCAGATAGGTGCAGGTGCCTAAGACCCCACCCCATTCAAGTTTAAAGGATACTTCTTTCATCAAGACTGGAGCTTTACAGTAACCGTATGTGATACATAGGACTACACTATTCTTTTATCCAATGGGAAAACTCTAAACTTGTTTTTTGAGAGGCTGAAGAGATTTCCTTCTGAAGTTTACAACCCCCAAGTTTTCCCCTCTCAACTCAACAGGAATGCTAAAAGTAACAGTAGCCTTTTTATCTTGTAGGTCAATGGCAATAGCAATGTTATCAGAGTATGCCTTCCTGACACCACACAAAGAATGTATCTTTGATACATTTATATCCATAAATTTTCTATCTGGTCAAAAGGGTACCCTGTATCCAAGTCATTATATATAGAAAATGGATAGCAGTTTTCAAAGAAAGCCAAACCTAAGTCTTAAAATTAACCCCCTGTTTCCCAGTATTAACTTTTCTACTGATTTTAATGAATCTTAAAGTTGGGAAAACACCTCCGCCCCATTTCTGGTCTAGCGTTCAGCGCAAAGTATAAAATCAATGCCCATATCAGTTTCAATTTCAGTGAAACAAGACACCATCGCACAGATTGTCAGTCGTAGAAGATGAAACAGAATAACTTCCATTGTATGAGGATTTTACATTGAAGAAAAGATACATTTATACTTGTATCAGCAGTGGGAATGGTCACAAAGACATATTTACTCATGTGTGTACGTCAAATTTAGGCTACTTACACCCTTTAACTTCTCTCTCTAAATGTTACTAACAGAGAAGGCTCGACCTTCATGAGCTATCAAAGGACGTGTGTCCTTCCTTAAGCTTTTGCATCTAAGAATGCTTCAATACCACCATTACATCACTTACTTTGACGTAATATTCGCTTGTTTAACAGGTAGATACGCAGGCAGGAAGCTGGGCAGGTAAGAAGGCAGGCAGAAAGAAAGATAGATAAAGTAGAATCTGCTCTGACTTCCTAAGAAACTGAACATCTAGTGTCCTGTTTTGGTCATTTCTAAAAATCTAAATTGTAAAATACAGTTTAAGGAAGAAAAAAACATCTATTTTTTTTTTTTTTCTCTAGAAGGAATTCCTGAAGCTATCCCCTGTAGAATTTCACTACTCAGCATTATTTCCCAACTCGACTCCAACACACAGAACTGGAGGGAAGAATTTTTCTGCCAGGATTTGCCTCACTTATAGATATAAGTTGGGCTACTCCTTCCATTATTTTAAAGATAAAAGGGCAGGATTTTAAAAGGAGAGAGAGAATAAGTAGGAGAAAAAGAGAGGAAGAGTGGAATGCAAAGAGCAAGGGGTAGGAAAAGAAAGAGGGAGGAGGGAAAGAGGAGGAGAAGAACATGAATTCACGCTACAGAGTCCCCAAAGTACTCTTGGCTACATGGAACCCAGCATTCTTTACTATCATATCAGATACAGACTGCTTAATCTTAATTTTGCTTGTTAAAAAATATTTATCCAGATACAAAAATAAACCCACTGCAAATTACAAGTTGTCAGGGTTAAAAATCTACTCCTGTTTGTGTGGGGGAGGATAAGAGACCAGCATAGACATGAATCATTCTCAGTAATTTGAGTGTTTCCATGACATCAATGGGCACCCGTCCAGGGCTCTGTCGAAGTCTGCGAGGTACCAAAGAGGCAGCACAGCCAGCAGGAGGCTGGGAGGTGGACTTTTTTTTTTTTTTTTTTTTTTTAAGGATTATACTCCTTGTAAAGATTTCATCTGTAGCATCCACTTTTACCATCAAATAGATCGGTCCAGAGATCATGAGCGAACACATTTCATTCTGATAGTGTAAGCCTTTAACTTTATTACATCTTTTTGTTCCCAAATTCAACTATAAATCTGCCCTCAGAGCCAAAACCCCTGTTTTGGAGCAAAATAATCAGGCACTGTGGATAAAGCCCAAGCATCTTCTCAAACATAAAATCGCGATTCCTATCATTTTTTTTAAAGATAAAAAGCAGCCATTTTAAAAGGGCACCTCGGTTTCTAGAAAAGAAACTATCTTTTGTGTCAATTATCCATTAAAAATTAGCTGTGGTCTTGATGTTGATTTTCTGCTTAAAATTCACTTGGAACATTTGTTTCAGATAACAAAATTTTCAAGAGCGCTGATAACACGTTTGAGTAGGATCCTTAAGTAACTATCTGTGCTCATGAACACAAAAGCTCCTAAATATCTGTGTTTACTCTATGTCAGGCATGGATTTTTGTCACTTATACCAACTGGCTGGCGCGGACAGCCTCTTTCCTCCTTTCTCCATTCTTCACCACCTGCCTCCCCCCATCCCCACAACCACAACGGGGCTTTGAAAGAGCTGAAGATTCTGTTTTTCCAATATTTAAAAGAGATAGCAGTGATGAACAAACCCGGCGCGTTCACTGCGGAATTTTCGAGACAACCCTCCGGTACTAGAATGCGACAGCCGCTGCGGATATTTTTTGGCACAAAGACAATGGTGGCAGTGCCAAGCCCCATGGCTAAAACTACTCAAAAGAGGCATAAGGGTAGCATTAATCGCTCAAGTCTTTTACTGCGTGGAGTACTGTTATCCATATTTTTAAAACTAAAAGTACCCGTTAGTAACATTTGTTGTATGCCCATAAAGATGGGGTTGGCGGGGGTGGTGGGGGGGGGGAGGGGGAAGATTCTGAAATATATACCAGAAACAAATCTTGTCAGGCATTTGATTCATTTTTATACCTAAAAGGACCAAATGTTAAATTTTGCTGCTGGTGACGATTTGCCGTGCATGAAATGAATATGACCTAATGGAGTACACGAAGGGCTGAATGAAAGCTATACAGAGGATTTCATAAACTAAGTCGACATATTGGCTAAACAACTTTCTTCTGTAAAAATGATGTATACAAGGGAACATGTAATACTATGTCACAATTTTTTAAATTAAACAAGGAAAACGCTGTAAATGAGCAGACACAACATCCGTCAATCAATCCTTCTGGAGACAAAGGAGATCAACATGCAGCCCCGTCTACAGAACAAGTCGGCTTCTCCAGTGAGCAAACAGTTCAGGAAGTCAACATGTGTTCTGTCCAAATCGAACCCGTCGGCTGCTAAAGCCTATATTTAAATTTGATTATTAAAAATGGCACCAAATGACAGTCAATAAAGGATTCACTTGCTTCCCCTGCCCGGGAAAAACTAATATGAGCAGGAAAGGCAAGCAACTTCCAATCTTTTTTTTTTTTTTTAAGTCAGTGTTTTGCTGATCTATTCAACAATCTTTTTATCTTGCTGTCCCAAGAAGGAGCAGGAAAATTTGCTTTTTATTTGAGGGTGACATGGTTAACAAATGTCTACAGATTTTCAAATTGAATATTTTTATATTCTTGTATTATCAGCCATTTGACTTCCAATTTTTTTCCAATATATCCATGGTATCCTATTGTAAGGGGATGGGGTGACAATGAAAATATTATGTGAAGGGAAAAAAATGATCTCATAAATCCATTCCACTCATAGGGATACTTCTAAGAAGGATCACCTTTGGTAGATTACCGCCCCTGGATACACATGACACTTCCTAAGCCACCTAGAAAGAGCTCGAGACAGACTAGCAACTTATCAATACAATGATTTCTAGAGATAAGCTCTAACAGAGACGATCCCTCTTGTGGTTGACCAGTAGGAGAATAACAGGGTCATGTTTGGTTGTGTATCCTTTCATTTGTAAAATGCCACTTTTAAAATTATACGTAAATGACAGGTGTTTCACCCACTACTGAAATAGATGCATCTATATGGGAGAATATATCATCCCATGAAAAGCCTTGATGAAAAATTATCTGATGCTGCACGACAATACCAGGCAAGGCTGTTTCACTGTTAATCCTCATTCTGGGAACTGAAGAATGAGCCTTTTGTTCCCTGGCATCGGACTAGGGAACTCATCATAAACATGTTTGACTCAGAATAAATTTCTGTCCCCATCCTCAGACTCTCCCATCTCTGATTACCCTATGAATTTCTTTATATATATGTAGAAAGGACTAGTTCATTAAACAATGACTGAAATTTTTAGTAGTTCTGAACATACACATGAGGTTATTATTCACAGACCTTCATCATTTCCACGCCTGCCTTTTCCTTCTCTATCCAAATAAGAATAGCTGTGTCCTTACCATGTATTAACCACTGCTCAAAGCTCTACATAAAATGATTCATTTAATCTGCGCAACAACCCCATAAGGCAGGTAATACAAACACCATTTTGCAGATGAGGAAACTGAGATCTAGAAAATCGCCCACAGCCACACAGGTACAAGTGACAGAGCGAGGATTCAAACCCTGGCAGTTTGTTTGCCCAGACTGTGCTCTTAGCACTATGCTATGCTGCTGGTGTTTAAACTCTGAGGGGAAAAAAAAAAAAAAAGTATAAATAAACTAGAGGCCCAACACTGAAGACTCTCAAATCCCACAGCTCAAAACACTCATGAATTTGATATGAAATTAATGAAAGTGTCTTATAGGCGATGATAATTTACATTTACATGGTGTTTTATTCCTAAAAGGTCTCTAGGTACTTTATAGCTGCACAAATGATACACATGGATTCTGTGACGTCTTACAATAAACTGCCACCATCTCCACACATTAACGCAAAGCAACTAATTAACAAAAACATGGCAGAAAACTGCATTTCTACACCTTCTCTATGTGAAGACTATGTCTTTGTATTAAGATGTACAGAAGAGTAAAAGTAAAAATATAATTATAATACAGGACAACCCAGCATCACTCAGCATCATCTACAGAATAGTGGTCCCACAATAGGCTCCAAAAGCCAAAAGGGAGACTAATTAAAAGAATCTACGAACTGTTACAAGCTATTCCCCACCGCCCCCCCCAACAGATTTACATTGTATCTAGCATGTTAAAGGCTCTGAGAAGTACTGAAGTTGAGACATTTAATTCAGGGTTTTCTTTTTTTTTTAAGGAGATGGGGTCTCACTATGTTGCTCAAAGTTCTCCCAAACTCCTGGGCTCAAGGATTCTTCTGCACTGGTCTCCAGAGGAGCTGGGATCACAGGCATGAGACACTGTACTTGGCTTTCAGTTTAGTTTTATACAATGTTTCCTAAACTGACTTGAGCATACATGCCTGTCCTCATCATTTTTGTGTCCATTAATACAAGAGCTGATGGCCTTTAAGAACTACTATTATTTAAAACTTAACACTAAGAATATATCATGTTACTATATATTTGTAGTTTTCTATCAGATAAATTATGTAGGTTCAAAAATTAAATTTTTATTTTATGTAAATTGATATGAAAACATTTTAACTAATTTGCTGGTTTCCATTGGCTTATATTTCTTACGGTAATCTGTGGCCATGCAGGTGTAGCTTCATTGTTCTGACTAGCTAGTCAACTTTACTCCTGATCCCAGTTTGGAGGTGAGACTCTGGGTTTACAAAAAAGCAGAAGGTGACATTATTCTTTCGATTTCAAAAATTTCAGAGAAGAGCACTGGTTCTCTCCTACAGAATCTTACGATACAGGGACAACTCTGCCTTCATCCACAGTCATTTAAAAATCTAAATGTAAAATAAATTTGTGCTAAAAGAATTACAATTCCATTACAGCAAATAAACTAGTCATCCAACAACCTAGGAAATCCTATAAAGACAAATAGGGGAAAAGGTAACTAACCAGGCACATAGCTTGTATGTATCAAGTGATAATGAAAAATGGGCAGTAAACCATTTTTTTCTGGAAAAGACTGGCATTAACCCTCTCTTTCACTGATGTTCTTTTAGTCCTAAAAACAGAATACTCAGTAATGGCCTATAGCTCTGGAAACTGTGAGATCCCACTGGAAATTGTGAGTTTTGGCTGCATTTCATCACTGATTCACTGATTCACCTCATCTCATCTAGGCACTGTGCTGCCTTTAACACAGTATGAGTACTGAAATTCCAGGTTGTATCTTAAGGTGCCACCAAAAATCTTCACTTTAGGGCTCTGCTAAGTGAAGAATTTCATATTCTATATTCAATTCTTCATAAAGCACTTATATTTGTAATGCACTATCTCACATGCAAATTTAACTTACATTATTTAAGACAACACACCCTAAAACTCATTAAATGGACATTTTAGTCCATGTTTTTACAGATGAAGTAACTAAAATTAAGGGTAACCAGCTCATATAGTTAAAAAGGCTGCACAGATATGAAGTGGCGAAGTTAGCACACAGACCTCCAGTTCCAGTATCAAGACTTTCCCACAATACGACACCTCTGTTTGGAGTTTTCTAGATGTATTATTATCACTGCCTACTATAGCAACAACCATTGCCTTCTCACTACCGTAATCCTCTCCCCCAAAAATTTAAACTCAGTTCATAAAGTCAAAGAGTTCTCAAGTTCCTTGATGGATGAAAATGTCCGAATCGATAAGCATTTTGAGCGAACATCCTCCAGTCCATCAAAAACTACCTTTTCAGTGCAGAATAAAAACATTGTCCTAGATGATTTCACATGGCCCAGACAACAACAGCCAAAATCAGCCCCTCACTTGGCATCCTGCTTAGGAGAAGTGCACACATTATCAAATTAAAGCACATGAGTTTTATGCTTGATTTTCCGAACACAGGAAAATCTTTCATTGAAAAAAACACTAATTCCACAGAGTGTGCAATTAATCAACATAATCATGGGGATAACTTAGCTGTTTGGGGAGGTGTGTCAAATAACTCTTTAAGGCCACTAAAGTACCACTTGAACCACCAAAGTAATGATTTTCTGAATCAGCAATTTGTACAAGGGTCCCCTAGAGACCTGAAGGACTAAGGGCAATCCTGAAATCACTCAACTTACTTCTAATGAGTAACTTACCATTGGCTTTATGTGAATAGTATCTTCACAGCGATGCCTACCCTATCTTATATTTTTACTGCAGTTTGAGTCTATGATAATTGGATATAACCAAGGCAATTAAGCACTTGTGTGGTCTTGGAAAAAACAGCATATGCATTTGAAAGCTTATTTTTTATTCAAAAGAACATAATAGTTTTTCATATAAAAATGAAAAAAGCTCATCTTGCAATACATGCTAAAGGTGTCAAAAGCAAGCAGAAATAAAATATTTTCACTGTATTTTTAGGCAGAAGGAAGACTCACGGTGAGCCGGTGAGTGTGGAGAAAAGCAATTGCCTCAAATTCAATTCATGGCTAAGAAACCTTGCTGATCAGGAGAATTATCAGCAAGACTTTGCCTAAAAACAGATTCCTGGGTTCTTTTCTCCATGGTATGTGAATTCAGTAGAGTCTGGCATTCTCTTTCTTTTTTTTTTTTCTTTTTGAGACAGAGTCTCGCTCTGTTGCCCAGGCTGGAGTGCAGTGGTGTGATCTCAGCTCACTGCAACCTCCACCTCCTGGGTTCAAGCGATTCTCCTGCCTCAGCCTCCCAAGTAGCTGGGATTATAGGCATATGCCATCACCCTGGCTAATTTTTGTATTTTTAGTACAGATGGGGTTTCACCATGTTGGTCAGGCTGGTCTTGAACTCCTGACCTCAAGTGATCTACCTGCTTCAGCCTCCCAAACTGCCACGATTACAGGCGTTGAGTCACCGTGCCCAGCAGATTTTTTTTTCTTATAAATAAAATTCCACTGGTTATTCTGACCAGCTAGGGAGACAAGCAACCAATGTAAGTGATAGGCACAGCTCTACAGGTTACATTAGCTAAAACTCCAATAAACCTGGTAACATGATGGATAACAAAAAGCAGATTACTACTAGAACCAACC
Organism: Macaca nemestrina; assembly: GCF_043159975.1. Classification (NCBI taxonomy): domain Eukaryota; kingdom Metazoa; phylum Chordata; class Mammalia; order Primates; family Cercopithecidae; genus Macaca; species Macaca nemestrina. The sequence goes on along the minus strand of NC_092143.1, from coordinate 25,126,470 downwards.
TATTTAAGCAGAGTTTTTTTAAAAGACAAGGAATTGGTGATCCCCAAGGTCATTTCAGACAGTTACATTTCATGGGTTACAGAAACCTTTCTCTGGCAGCATGCTAGGCCTTCAAATGTGCTCATCTCCCATAATGAAGGCTGTTTTTTTTTTTTTTAAGAAATCAATTTTACATTGCCAAATTGATTCCCCTAATAAACAACAGTATCCCAAATATGAGAATCCTGGAGTTTTGTTAAGGTTGCTTCTCATTGATCAGATCCATTGGCCCACTGCTCTGAAAGCATCTCTCTTCTATCTCAAGAGTGGAAGTTACCTTTAGAATACAGGATCCAACTCTAGTGAACCTCACCTGGTTCATTCATTTAAAAGGGCCCTTCTGCCCCTTCTCTGACTGTCCATGTTCCGTGGAGGCATGACAAGTCCACAGTGAGGGAGTCCTTTCCCTTTCATTGGAGGAGATGGTTGACATTTCTGGCCAAACGTAATAGAGACAACATCATCTGGGCAAGACTTTGTTGCCTGGCTAAATATTTTGGAATTTACTGGCAAATCTGAAGGAAATCAGCAGCCACATTTCACCACACATATCACTTTTAATCATAAATTATTTGCTGCTCATTTAACTGAATGTTCCACTAGAGTCTTAGCAACAGTAAATGTAGAAGATAAAAATGATAAAACTCTAAATAAGCCACAGTGGGATGGAAAAGAGAGGAAAAGGTTTAGTATTTTATTTGTTATAGAGTAGTCTACATAGGCACTTAGTTGTCTATACAGAAAAATTGCGTATTTAAGGACCATGGTACATAGGTGATAGCCTTAATTTTCAAGCTAAGTTTACAATGAACACGAATGTAACAGTGTTCATCTCTTAAACCACACACATTGGATATGATACTCAAAACTACATCAAAAGAATGGGGGGGCATGACAATGTTATATATGGTATATAGACAAATATAATACATATATATATACACACATATATAAACGACATTTTTAACCCCAGACCAAAGATAATCCAGCTGCCATTTGTATGGCTATCTGTAATATGTTAAATGACCATTTCTCTAGCCTTAGCACTGAATACAATTGACCTATATCCCCTAAACATGAACTACTGAGAGAACCTGGAGGGGAGTGGGAGGAACAGCCCAGAATTCAAAACGCATTCCAAGGAAGACAAAGAGTAGGAAGATTGCTAACCATTATATTTATAGAAGAATTATGTTTTCCAGCCAAGCCTGCTCTTCAAGATCAACTTCAAGAGAATGGGCCCATAATAATAACCAAACTGCCAGATACGCAGGGCCACACTCTCCAGAGTCCAACCAGCCTGCAGCACTAATTATTGCTCAAGGAAGGGGAAGGTTGGTAGACGAATGGTCCCACGCTGAGATGTTTAAGAGAAGCCTCCCAATGACCGAATCTAGGAGCATGACTCAATCAAGAGAGGAAGGTGGGGAGGACAGGAAGGAAGAGGAGAGGCAGAGGGAAGGATGAGAGGGAGGAGAAAGAGAAAAGAGAAAGCAGACAAGGAGTAGCCAGAAGAATGATCTCATCCTATAAAAAGTATGCAAGAAAATAAAATGCATTACATATAATATGTTTACAGACTACAATTTTTAATCCTGAAACTTGCAAAAACTGTCATCTGAATAGTGGTGAAAGAGGCCTAAAAAACATAATATAGGGAAATTCATATTTGTTGGGTGCTTTCTGTGTACCATGTGCTGGATGCAAGAGAGTCAACAATGGGCATTATTCTCAAGGAGGTAAGAGTTTAGATGACTAAAATACCAGGAGTAACACAATGCTATCCATCAGTAAGGATATAATGGGAACCCAGAGAAGCACCAAGAAAGAGCATCCAATACAACCTCATTGAAGACAAGGTGGTAACAGGAGAGACGTGTAAGTGAGACTTCATGCAAGTTGACATTCCAAGGGAGGTAATAAGGACTTAATATTTGTTAGAATGCAATTCTTAGTTATTTGACAATGTTAAATCAAAATAAGTAAACACTAATAAGTAAAAGTTTATATAATTTATCCAAAACAAATTTTAAGGTAACTGGAACCTAAAATTAGAAAGAGGAAAAACTGGAAGAAAAAATTAAAAAAAAAACCTGTAGATGACACTTCTGCCCTTCCACAGCTCTAAGTTCTCTGTTCACTCCATGGCTGGTTTGGAAGTTTTTATGGCTTTTGCTTACAAATTAGAGAAATTTGCAGTATAAGACAAAAGAACTATAAAAATCTAAACTGCCTTCTCTGTACAACAAATACCAAACTGACTCAATCAAGTCATTTAATTTCAGAGATACACAGAAATCACCTACACAAATCAAATTATTATAAAGACTTTGATGGAACCTTGTCAACAAAAATTGTTGCCATTTTTGTTTTTTGTTTTTGGGACGGAGTCTCCCTCTATGGCCCAGGCTGGAGTACAGTGGTGCAATCTCGGCTCACTGCAAGCTCCGCCTCCCGGGTTCACACCATTCTCCTGCCTCAGCCTCCTTAGTAGCTGGGACTACAGGTGCCCGCCACCGCGCCTGGCTAATTTTTGCATTTTTAGTAGAAATGGGGTTTCACGTGTTAGCCAGGATGGTCTCGATCTCCTGACCTCGTGATCCACCAGCGTCGGCCTCCCGAAGTGCTGGGATTACAGGTGTGAGCCACCGCGCCCGGCCTAATTGTTGCCATTTTTAAAAGACATACTCGTTACCCAGAGCCCTGGCCATCACTACCAGGACCCAAGGATGCTCTCCACCCAGGCGATGGCAGAGGGGCTGGCATTCTTCCTCTGTAATTGCCCTTGTATAGTTTATTCCTGTGTCCTGGGAGTAAAGAGACCATCAGTGATTTGTTCCTTTAACATCTCATACTCTACAAACAACAACTGCAAAAGCAAAACAAAACAAAAAAGATTTTACTCAAAGTGCCATTCTCAATGTCTGCCAGTGAGCATAGCTTAATCTGGTTTGCAAGGAAACCAAAAATGCCTTTATAAAGCATCATGATGTAAACGTACTCACATTTTCCTTGGCGAAGCAAGTGAAAACTATCGACCAACCAAAACAGGAATTTTTCTACTAGGAATTACCTACCACATCCATTACAAACAAACAGTCATATTTCAAAATTTCAATGGCTTATCTATCCCCTTTTAAGTTCTGTTCCCAACTTAGTCCAACAAGAATACTTCTCAACTATAATCAAGCCAAGGGGAATATGAAAGCAATGAAAATATGTTGAATCGTGATATGCAAGCAACCACTTCAAAAACTCAAGACTATTACAAACGTTGCATGTTATTTGAACTATCAGGACTATCTATTGAGCAAAAACACACTCAAAACAAAACCTCACCTTTATTTCCAAATAAAAACAAATTAACTGCCATGCTCAGTATTAAGCTACAACTTTATAATCATGGTAAATATCTGATCAGTTATATAAAAATAAAATGAAACAAAACAAAAAACAAAAAAAAAAACAACCTTGAAAAGTAAAGTTAAGAACCTCACACACCAGTCAGTTCCTATCTGAGGAGCCAGCAGAGGGCGCACATGCCCCAACAAGAGCCGGCTATGGCCTGGCACTCCCCAAACTTATTTAGTACTAAGTCTCACTAAATCTGTACGGGGGAGGAGGGGTACAGTTGGCCAATCAGTGGCATTGATAAAACTAATGTGCTCAATTTAGGATCAGTAAGAAACATACACAAGTACACTTTAGTATTAAATAACTGACTTTAACAGAGGTTTCTTAGCTGCTCCATGGAAAGTTGTTCATTAAAAAGATTTGTACAGAAGTGAGCTTCTGTCAGTTTTCAAGGTCACAGTAGTTTTTATTGCCCCATCTGACCTATATGAGGACTTATTTGTAAGTGAATTTATGAATTTATGGAAGTAAATTAAATATTAAATTTCTAACATAACACATATTTTTGTGAGTATACTGAATTACCCTTAGCAAAGTCTCTTTTAGTGTGTGTATATTTCTGTGTGTCTTATACAAATCTATGAATTAACTTTTGTAACCCTAGAGTAATCATATATGTAGCATTTAATGGATAAATTGAGATATGTAAGTTCCTTATTTTCCCACTGGTTTGTTTGATTGATTACTTGCAAACTGTCTATTCTGTGTCTCTATATCACAGTATTTGCTTTGGGGTTACAGTAGTTATACCAGAAGAGTACCCCACAGCTATGTACGTGCACATACATACAGGTAGGGCACTGTTTATTGTTTTAAAGACGTTTTCCTGTAAATGCAAAAGTCTCAAATTGTTCCTACTACTTTCCAAGCTTGTTGAAACAATAGCACAAATTGAAAAAAAATAGTTCATAAAAGCACCAAATTAAAATGAACAACAAAGACTATATTATTTACTTTTACAGATAACAATTAAATAATCCACAACATATTCGATCTCTAATTTCAAATAGGTTAGAATGAATGGAAGGCCTGCCCCTAAGTTTTAAGCTAGAAAGCCTGATAGGATAATTAGCTGCCACTGTCCCTCTACCTAAATGATCTTAGCCAAAAAGCTTGATCTTAGCCAAAAAGCTAAGAAGCAATTCCTAAATGATTATTTCAACCTCACCTCTCTATTCACCAAACAAAAACAAAAAAGCCAAGTAACATATCTATCTATCTATCTATCTATCTATCTATCTATATTTTAGCATTCTTCATAAACTTGAGAGAACTTAATTTATAGACTCTGAAACCCAGGTGGCCTATGTTACACACAGGTCACAATAAATAATATGCCTCCTTTGGCCAATGTGGCTAACACCATTTCTGCCTAAGCTCTCAGTTCTGAAATGTTTGCACAATCTGTTAAGTCCAGGGAAATTTAAATGATTTTGACATGCAGCCTGCTAAGGCCAGTGACGGGGATAATGCCTCTTTACGTGGGTAAAATTTTGTGGCATATAGGTCACTCTCTTAAGGGGAATCAACTGTGTGTCTCTTCTTTGCATTTCCACCACAATCCTTCATCTTGCAGCCTGGAGCTGAGAGTGAAATGCAAGAAAGGAGCCGAGTGCTCAAAGCAAAAATCTGCTTCCAGGACAATCCATTATATCTGACAAGTTAAATGTTCCATGGTAGGCCATATGGCATCAGAGCAGGCCCGACGATAGAAGAGGGGAACTCAGCAAATGCATCACAATTAAGGAGTTTGGCTACAGACTTTACTTTGAATTACTTATTTTGTTATATCAAAGTTTAAATGCAGTCCCCCACATTTTCAACTGAATTCCTTTGATGAGACCATTTTTCAAGAATCATCACAAATTCTTTTCTCATCCCATTACTGTGGGCCCTTAAATCTATCTATAGGTGAAGGCAGACATGGCCATTTTTACCAAATGGTGTTTCAAAGAAGAGGACCTGTAGCTGCATTTTTAAAATGTCTTCAAGACAAATACTATGTAAGCCCTATCTGCTCACTAGATTAGGATATGTAAATGAAAGTGATCATTGGATTGGGGCATTTAAATGAAACTGATAGAACATTAAGTGAAACCAGTTTTCAATATTAAGTCTAAGAAATCTTAAAAGAACTGACATATTCCTGTTTCTTCTGTGGTTTACTTATTATCTATCAAATGAATGAATGGGCTGGACTGACTCTATTGAATTTATCTCCTCCTAGCATGGCACCAAAAAGGAACTCTGTACATCCTGCTAATACCATGTCCCAGAGACAAGTTTTATAAGCTCCCTAAGACACTCTGATGATTAAAACTAAGTTGCCTAAAATAATATTTGTCATTAGGGACAATGTAATGTAAAGATTGGTACTGAATCAAGATATGCATTTATTACACTAAGGCAGGGGAAGATAAAATTGACAAAATCATTGAAATAGTTAATAGTATGCTACAGCATGTTACCCTTCTTTTAAATTAAAAACGAATGTTTTTATTTCTCTCAAAGAATTCTCAGGGGAGATCCGTACCTATAATAAAAACTGAAACAGCTTTCAGTAGAAGTATCCAAACTCATCTGCTCCAATGGTAATTTTATCAACTCCTTTACTTCCTGAGGATGATTTTCTTGAGCAAATTTTGTGTGTGTGTGTGTGCAGTAATAGGGAGATTCTAAACAATAATGATTATCGTTAAGGAATTCACACTGGTTTGCAAACATGAAATTCATAATGATTAAGAGAAACATGCACGCATTTTTCCAAAAGAGAAAATGTTAAGACTCGTTTCCCTAAACTATTTTCACTCTCTATTTCTCCAGAGGGTCACTATTTCCCTCAAATGCACCCGCTCCTGCCTTAATTAAGGATAACATTGTTTCAATGAGCCTGTATATACTTTATAAGAATGAGTCATTTTGCTTTATGTTGAAACTTATGAACACATTTTTTTCTGGTGGTCTTAAAGTTATCATTTGTTAATAATCTAATGTAATGTTATATTTGCATCTCCCTTATTTTTAAATATGAGATGATTTACTGAATTATAAAAGATGGTATGTGGGATATGAATTGGTCGTTTGCATCCTGTATTAACAATCAATTGTTAAGAACTGTTATGATGCCTTATATTTTATTAAGTGCTTTTCAACATACATGCTCAAATGAGCTTCCTCATAATCCTGTTAGGTAGATATAACAATTATCATTTATACTTTCATTCTGGATGTGAGAAAAAAGGGATAGTTGGTGGTTAATTTATTTGCCTTAGAGTACACAGCTATGAAAGAGAAGAGTCCCATCTTTTGCCCAGGCCTACCTAAATGTCAGCATTATATTTTATCATGCCATACGTGAGGAAGCAGGGCCATTAAAAAGATGCAGTTTTACTTACATGTAAGTTCATAGATTATGCATTTTTACTTTTTATCCAAGAAAAGTAGTCAAATGTTTTGGTGTGTGTTAGTGCCCAGGTTGAAAAAGGACACACCTGGCACATAATTACACTTGCCCACACACACACAAACATACGTACAGGTTTATAAAATGTAGCCACATACACCTCAGCACCAACAGAGTGCATTGGGCCATTGTGTACTGTAGATCCTATTTCTGTGTATCCAGGTCCACACTTTTATTACTAATTAAAATGTCCAGATGGTAAAATAACACCTGATCCGAGGGGCTTTTAAGTACAGTAATTGTCAATGCTCAACTCCTACCTTGTTAACAAACTGGAAAATTTGGCCTACACTGAGTTTTACACATACTGTTTCCAAACCATCAGTAAAATGTAGTTAAAACTTTAATAATGTGGACAGAAAATGCCTAAACTCTTTAGCAAGAAAAAAAAAAAAGTAAGATCTGACATTCAAATCATTACCACGGTAAGAAAGTTTATGGAATCCAACAGAAGGAATGTCATATCATAGCAATACAATTGGGTTTTATCAACAAGAAACCTATAGTAGAGGGTAAGAATGATGTTAGAGCTATTCAACATCCAACCATTTCACGAGGCCCTTTCTTTACATCTTTTGTTTTGCAGATTCACTAAATGATAAACAATTCTTAAAATATATTTTGTCTTGTCAAGTGTTTTTTCATTTTAATATATGGATACAGATCTTAATCGTAAAGCAAAACCTTTATTATCTTATAGAGTTTTTAAAGATGTAGATTCCAGAGCGACCCCTGAAATTCAAGCTAGGCAGTGGCTCATGAGTAATATACTTAGGGAAATCACAAATGCTTTAAAAATGTTTAAGCAGTTACTTCCTAATCCTAAGTGGATTCTTTTTTCTCAAGCAAACATTTTTGCAAATATTTAGGTTGCTTTGATACGCAAATGTTCTCCCAAACATTTCCACCAGCCAGCCACTGAAATCTCTCCACAGACCCCAACCAATGGGAAAGTTTGCAAGGGAAATATGAGAAGCGACTGAACGGGAATACTGGCAGGAACACTGGCTTCGCTGCCCACAAACAAATGTTGATTTTGTTGCAACACCTGAAACACAACCTCTGGGTGTCTTAGTGGAACCCCTCCTTTAAAATTCTCAGTCATGGGGTTGTGATTCTCATTGACTGAAGCAGTATCTTCTGGGGAAGGTAAAACTGATCACCCACAGGATTCCTATTTCAGAGTTCAATAACTCCAGTAAATGTAGTTTGCTGCTGGACAG